>NW_024067818.1:0-300000 GCF_009389715.1 Phoenix dactylifera | reverse complement strand
TGAGTCCACAATGTAGGGACACTGAAGTGATAGTGCAGGTGCTTGTTAGAGAACAAGGGTACTGAGCGTGACCAAGACAAGAAGTCACTTGGATGTCTATCCACTCGTCAGTGACTTGCTTGATGTTGCAGTAGTGTGACTGGTCCTTTGACCTGCGGTGCT
Organism: Phoenix dactylifera; assembly: GCF_009389715.1. NCBI lineage: Eukaryota > Viridiplantae > Streptophyta > Magnoliopsida > Arecales > Arecaceae > Phoenix > Phoenix dactylifera. Next base: position 299,838 of record NW_024067818.1, on the reverse strand, counting down.
TTCGGCTACTCACAGTGAGGTTATTGTAGTTTGACTGCACACATACATGGTCTCTAGCCATATGGGTCCATGCAGTGTAGATTGGCTGCAGTAAGTTCACTGTAGGAGTAGGGTATGCACCTATAAGGAATCTATCGACCTTGATAGAAGAGAGTGATCCTATGTGATTTGTTAGACTGAGTTCTAAGACCTTGGCCAGGGCAGTAATATAAAGTGAAAAAAGAGTTTCCACTATCGAACTCAAGTCGAATAAATCTTGACATATGACAGACGATGGGGTTTGACGAGTTGTCCATGACCTCCGTCCTGCAGGGATCCACGATAGTAGGACTGTATCACATGTTAACTGCACCTAGAGGTTCATCTTTCTATTCTACTGGGTAGCCACTAATGCTGCTAGGGTGTCACTGGTGGATGGTGGGACTCATAGGGATTATCTTGATGATCGATAAACCCTAATGAGTTGAGTTGGAATCGTTCCAAACCCATTGAAAGGAGTTTTTCAATGATATTATGATAGAGATCATAATATATCTCACTACCAGTCAGAGTAGAACCTATGGGGTCACACACACTAGAAGTATTGACCGATCCGATGGTTGAAATCGTGATTAAGAATCACAAGTAATCAATTTGATTGATGAGAAGTTGAAGAAGGAAGGGAATTAATTAATCGGACTTGAAACAGAATCCTACTTCAGGTAGGATACCTAGAGTCCTAAATTGGATTAGGACTGGAATCCTAGTTGGAGTAGGACTGGATTCCTACTTGGAATAGGATCCCTACAATCCTAATGAGATTAGGAATTTTGAATTAAAATTGGATTCCTACTTGGCAGTAGGATTCTAGAAGTCCTAATGGGATTAGGACTTCGGGATTCAAACAGAGTCCTAATTGGATTAGGACTAAAATTAAAACAAATCCTAATTGGATTAGGATTCCTTAAGTCCCTAATTAATATTTAATCTAATGAAATCAACATGACTCCTAATTGGATTAGGATTGAAAGTTCAATTGAGTCATGGTTCATTCAAGTCCTAATGTGGATTAGGACTAGCATAGAATTGACCCAATTTTGGCCAATCCTAATTAGATTAGGATTAAACCATGAGAGAGGCACCTAATCCTCTTTGGAAGAGGATTAGGTTAACCAAGTAAGAGGGGCATAAGCCCCTCTCATCTTGGTTGGTGCGGCACAAGAGAGGGGGCCGGCGCCCCCCTCTTTGGGAAATCATCTAGGGCTCCTACTTTGAGGAGCCCTTGATGGCTATAAGAGAGGCACTAGGGCCGGCGCCCTAGATGGGTCTTCTCCTCCTCTTCAGCCGTGGAAGCCCCCTCTCCTCCTCTTTAGTTGCAGCCACAAGCAAGGGAAAAGATCTCCAAGTGTTGGCGGCCTCCTTCCCTTCCCTTCCTTCATCCAACGCAAGGAACAAGAGAAGGCTGCGTAGGGGATCATCTTCTTCCTATTCTTCATCCTTCTTCTTCCTCCTTCTAAGCACAATCAAGAGTTGATTGAGAGAAAGGACATCAGCCATCAAAGCTATCTCTGCAAGGGAGCTAGCACCCCGGTGAGATAGAGAGCTTGGATCGGATCCATGGCTTCGTGTGGATACCCGTAGAGGCCGGATGTTTGAACGGCTTCAAGCGAACCCTCTTCCAAAACCCACGAATTCAGATTTGCGGTGATAATCTACCCGCGCAAGGTGAAGATTTGATCTTCCTAATAGTTTTAAAAGTTTTATTCTTACCTAATTACGAAAGGTCTCGAAACAACGTTCATGCGATGAACGTCGAACCCGTGCATTGCCGATTCCGCTGCCATCTGAAAAATTTTTGAAATATCAGCGGCTATGGGCGGGTTCCCAACAGTGGTATCAGAGCCTGAGGCTTCGTAGATTAAGGTAAGAATTAAATATCTAAAGGCATAATAGATCTGAAAATTGAATGATCATGCATGCTGAAAAATTCTGCATGCAGATTTTCAGGGGTGCTGGATTTTTTGCATGCTGATTTTTATGTGATTAAAAAGATGATTCTAAATGCATTGTTAATGGGATTACAAAGTTTAGAATCATGATTAGCATGATCAGCGACCTATGTCATGATACAATCAGTTAGTTTTCAGATCTGAAAATTATAATTGTTGCATACGGTGATGATCATAGGATTCAAACCCTTTTTGGTATCAATGTAATGACCTGCGATGTGATCTGCGATGTCATGTAATTTTTCAGATGCTTGCATGCATCTTGTTTGATATTTTGAGAGGCCTGCGTGCCTCCTAAAAGGAGATGTAAATTATTTTATTTTTATTTTACATCTGGTTGTATTTCTGTGATATGATGTACATCAACATTCAGTTGAAGCAAAGGCATGAGATGAAAGGTGATCTAAGCGGTTGATGGCGGATGGATCAAGAGTTGATCAAGGATCGAATCAAGGAGGGCTTGGAACCAATTCAAGAGTTGAGACCACTGATCGATTGATGTGCAATGTGCTTGTAATACGACCTAATTAGAATCCATGATCATCACCTAGTTAAAGTTTAGCTTTAATTTGATGCTGCGATTATAACTGCCTGTGATGCGCCGTTTTGCATGTGATGTAAATGCGAGTCGGGTGATAGGTTTACATGTGATGTAGCAAACCCCAATTGAGACCTAAATCAAAACCTCCTCAATCAAGTCGAGAGTGAACCGACATGAGCAAGTCATATTAGATTAAATTGATCTAATTGGTGTCTAGGAAAGCATGAAAGGTGGTTACTTAATTAGACCTTACTCTCTGAGTAAGGGAGCCTCCCACCTGCTTACCTGGCCAATTGTTCGATTACCTCTTATGAAGGGCTCAGTTGCAAACACTAAGACCTGATTAACCAATATTAATCAATAGGTCTTCCACTGTAGTAGAGCTGCTAAGGCCTTTCTGATGTTGATTTGTCTCGGCTGGACACAGTGGTCAAGTTGCATTGGGGGGCTGGACCTCTCTATAGACATGAGATGTTGTAGGGTAAAGGTGGGGTTGGGCACCAATAACTGTTAGGTGAGGACCCAATGACGACTTTATTCCTACGGTTATACGGTGGGTCTGACTTAACTAAGAAATGGGACCAATAACTGTTAGGTGAGGTCTTCATGGCTTAGAGACCAAGTTACACTGCAACATGCTTGAGAAGCATTGTACAAGAGTTGTACACTCATCCATCTATGTGTCACCAATAACTATTAGGTGAGGTGGCATATAAATCGGTGGGACTGCAGTACCACTAGAAACCCTAGTCGTGTGGGATTTCCGTTTTTCCTACCAGGGGAGTGTGAGGAATTCGACAAAATAGTGGGAGTTACATTTGTTCTAAAAGACCTTAGAACAGATTAGGATCAAGTACAAAAGGTCTAACTAGAATCTTTACTCTCTGCAGATACAATGTCAGCTTCAAACCCTTTGACCCGTATTCTTGAGACCAACCGACTGACCGGAACCAATTACAAAGACTGGCTTAGAATCTCAAAATAGTTTTGGACTGTGAGAAGATAGGCTACATACTCGATTCAGATATCCCCACACTACCCAGCACGTCCTACTGATGTTCAGCGTGAAATGCATAAAAAGTGGTTGGATGATGACATTAGAGTAAAATGCTATATGATGGCATCCATGTCTAATGAACTCCAATGCCAGCATGAAAATATAAAGACTGCTAGGGACATACTGGCACACCTGCAAGAGTTGTATGGTGAGCAGAGTCGCACAGCTCGTTTTGAAGTGTCCAAGAGGCTTTTTCAAAGCGAAGATGCGCGAGGGGCAGTCTGTCCATGATCACGGTCTGACCATGATCAAGGACCTAGAGGAGCTTGAGAAGCTCTGGTATCGACATGCACAAGGAATTACCAAGTGGATTTGATCCTACAGTCACTTCCTGATTCATTTGGTCATTTATAGTAAACTACCACGATGAATAAGATTGAATGCACTAAGACTGAACTAATCAACATGTTGGTAACTGCTGAGGGAGCCTTGAAAGGTTCAAGGGGCAATGTCCTTGCTCCTGAGTTGACTTCTGGTTCCAAGAGAAAGTCTACTTGGAAGAAAAAGAAGCCTGCTAAGAAGCAGAAGAAAGACAAGAAAGCCAAAGAAGGAAGTTCAAAAAGAAAAAGGCTAACGACAAAGGAAAATGTTTCCACTGCAATGTCGAAGGCCACTGGAAGAGAAACTGTCCTTCATACCTCGAGAGCCTGAAGAACAAGAAAGGTGACACACCTTCAGAAGGTATAGACTTGCTCATAATTGAAACTAATCTAACGGTTTCTTCTACTTCTAGTTGGGTTATAGATTCTGGTTCTAGTGCTCATCTGTGCACTACCATGCAGGGTCTAAAAGGAAAGTAGAAGGCTGGCGGAAGGTGCGGTAACCCTTAGGGTTGGCAACGGGGCAAAAGTTGCTGCTGTGGCTGTGGGGCACCTACCATCTGCGACTACCGTCTGGATTTCGTTTAATACTTAGAGACTGCTATTATGTACCTGTTGCTAGCAGAAATTGATTTCTGTTTCATGTCTAGCACAGGAAGGTCATGTTTTTACATTTGACAAAGACTGCTGTTCTATTTATTTAAGAAATAAAATAGTCGCACGTGGTTTCATGATCGACAGTCTCTATCATTTACATATGGATGTATCTGTGAATGTTACCGAGCAAGATATGAGTGCCAAAGGATCCAAAAGATCCAGAGATGAGATAAACCAAAGATATTTGTGGCACCTCAGACTTGGCCATATTGGAGAGGATAGGATGAACAAAATGGATAAAGATGGGCTTCTCGGCTCATTGACTTCCGAGTCATATCCAGTTTGCGAGTCCTGTCTTCAAGAAAAAATGGCTAGACTGCCCTTTGTAGGACATGGGGAGAGGACCACTGAAATACTTATCCTAGTACATACAGATGTATGTGGCCCATTCGATGTGCTAGCCAGGGGACGTTATTCTTACTTCATTACCTTTACTGATGATTATTCACGATATGGGTATGTGTATCTTATGAGACACAAGTCTGAATCCTTTGAAAAGTTCAAAGAGTTCAAGAATGAAGTAGAAAAACAAACTGGAAAACCTCTTAAGGCTCTTCGATCAGATCGAGGAGGAGAATACCTTAGTGGGAATTCCGGGACTATCTCAAAGAAAACGGCATAGTCTCACAATGGACACTCCGGGTACACCTCAACTCAACGGGGGTGTCAGAGAGGAGGAATCGGACCCTGTTGGACATGGTCAGGTCCATGATGAGCTTCACTGATTTACCTATGTTCCTTTGGGGAGATGCCTTACTCACAGCGATTTATTTATTGAATAGAGTTCCCTCTAAATCTGTTCCTACCACACCGTATGAGATATGGCATGGTAAGAAACCAAGTCTGGGTCATCTCAAGATTTGGGATGTCCGGCCCATGTCAAGCGACTACAGGCGGACAAGTTAGAGGCTAGGACCATAAGTGCTCGTTTTATAGGATATCCTAAAGAGTCATTAGGATACAATTTCTACATCTCAGAGGATCACAATGTGTTTGTGAGCCGTCATGCCATCTTCTTGGAAAATCAGTTTATCCTTGATAGAGGCAGTGGAGGAAAATTGAGCTTGAAGAGAAAGTCTCTGAAAAGCAACGAGTCATGGATCCTATTGAACCCATTCATACAGAGCCAGTACACGATGTCCCTCGACCACCTCGTAGATCTAGTAGGGTCTCCCATCCTCCCGATAGATACTTAGGTATACTAGAAGAGGATACCGAGGAAATGTTCCTAGTGGGAGATAGGGATCACATACAGGATCCCAAAACCTACAACGAGGCGATATCTGATATCGATTCCGAGAAATGGCTGGAAGCTATGAAGTCAGAGTTAGACTCCATGCATTCCAATCAAGTCTGGACCTTAGTAGATCCACCAGAAGGTATTGTACCTATTGGATGCAAATGGATCTACAAAAGGAAGATAGGTTCGGATGGAGAGGTAGAGACCTATAAGGCAAGGGCTTGTGGCGAAAGGGTATAGTCAGCGCGAAGGCATTGACTATCAGGAGACCTTTTCACCTGTAGCCATGCTAAAATCCATCCGAACATTGCTTGCCATTGCAGCATTTCATGATTATGAAATTTGGCAGATGAATGTGGAAAACTGCTTTCCTGAATGGATATCTTGATGAAGATATCTATATGGAACAGCCTTTGGGTTTCACTACCAGTGATGGAGATCATAAGGTCTGCAAGCTGCAAAGGTCCATCTATGGACTAAAGCAAGCATCTCGAGTTGGAACACTCGTTTCGATGACGCAATCAAAACGTTTGATTTCATCAAAAACGAAGAGGAACCGTGTGTTTTCAAAAAGGTTAGTGGGAGTGCTGTCGTTTTTCTCGTACTGTACGTAGATGACATTCTCCTGATTGGAAATGATATTCCCATGCTAACCTCGGTCAAGGTCTGGTTGTCAAAAGAATTCTCCATGAAAGACCTTGGGGAAGGATCCTATATTTGGGAATAAAGGTCTATAGAGATAGATCTAAAAGGATGCTTGGCCTTTCACAGAAGATGTACATAGAGGAGGTGCCGAAGAGGTTCAGCATGGAAAAAACTCCAAGAGGGGTCTCTTACCCCTAAGACATGGAATTCATCTCTCCAAGAAGATGTGCCCCAACACATCTGAAGAGATTCAACGCATGAGCAAGATTCCCTATGCATCGGCAATAGGAGCCTCATGTATGCCATGCTATGTACACGACCTGATATAGCTCTTGCTGTGAGTGTCACAAGCAGATATCAGTCGGATCCAGGCAAGAAGCACTGGATAGCTGTGAAGAACAGTCTTAAGTACTTGAGAAGAACTAAGGACATGTTCTTGATCTTTGGGAGAAGATCAGAGTTGAAGGTAGAAGGATGCACACATATTGATGATAGAAAGTCTACATCAGAATATGTGCAATTGTGGTTCAGTAAATTGGAAGAGTTCCAACAACCGATCGTTATATATTCTACCTTAGAAGCTGAATGATTAAGCCGTATCTAAGGGTGCAGTGGAAACCTTCTGATTAAAAGTTAATTGCAGAGTTAGGTGTAATGTCATTAGATGTCATAACACTTTAATGCGATAACATTAGCACCATAGCACTAGCTATGGAGCCAATGGTCTCATCAGAAGTCCAAGCACATAGAACGGCGCTTCCATTTCATACGCGACTATGATGTAGAGGTGCAGAGAGTAGACTCCGCGGATAACGTGGCAGACCCGTTCACTAAGCAGCTGAGTCAGCAAAAGACTGAAGCCCACCTTGAGAAGATGGGCCTAAAGATATATGACCAATTGGCTTTAGTGCAAGTGGGAGATTGTTAGATGTATGCCCTGAAGCCAATTTGGCTGACACATTGTTGATTCTAGGGACATAATTTTGTACTTGACTATTTATTATTGAATAAATAAAAGGCATCTTATCATTCATATTGTTTATGTGTCTATGAATCGTCCAAGAAATAATAAGATGATGATACATATTCTCAAGAGTTGAGAATTTGAGCCATGTATCATTGGTGATTAATTTCTAAATGCTCCTGATCAATGGATCATCACGAGGACGGTGATCGATCCGATCAGTGCACAGATCACTTTTCTTCTGGATGGACGAGACTTGAGTCCACAGTGTAGGGACACTGAAGTGATAGTGCAGGTGCTTGTTAGAGAACAAGGGTACTGAGCGTGACCAAGACAAGAAGTCACTTGGATGTCTATCCACTCGTCAGTGACTTGCTTGATGTTGCAGTAGTGTGACTGGTCCTTTGACCTGCGGTGCTTCGGTTACTCACAGTGAGGTTATTGTAGTTTGACTGCACACATACATGGTCTCTAGCCATATGGGTCCATGCAGTGTAGATTGGCTGCAGTAAGTTCACTGTAGGAGTAGGGTATGCACCTATAAGGAATCTATCGACCTTGATAGAAGAGGAGTGATCCTATGTGATTTGTTAGACTGAGTTCTAAGACCTTGGCCAGGGCAGTAATATAAAGTGGAAAAAGAGTTTTCCACTATCGAACTCAAGTCGAATAAATCTTGACATATGAAAGACGATGGGGTTTGACGAGTTGTCCATGACCTCCGTCCTGCAGGGATCCACGATAGTAGGACTGTATCACATGTTAACTGCACCTAGAGGTTCATCTTTCTATTCTACTGGGTAGCCCACTACATGCTGCTAGGTGTCACTGGTGGATGGTGGGACTCATAGGGATTATCTTGATGATCGATAAACCCTAATGAGTTGAGTTGGAATCGTTCCAACCCATTGAAAGGAGTTTTCAATGATATTGTGATAGAGATCATAATATATCTCACTACCAGTCAGAGTAGAACCTATGGGGTCACACACACTAGAAGTATTGACCGATCCGATGGTTGAAATCGTGATTAAGAATCACAAGTAATCAATTTGATTGATGAGAAGTTGAAGAAGGAAAGGGAATTAATTAATCGGACTTGAAACAAGAATCCTACTTCAGGTAGGATACCTAGAGTCCCTAATTGGATTAGGACTGGAAATCCTAGTTGGAGTAGGACTGGGATTCTTACTTGGAATAGGATTCCTACAATCCTAATGAGATTAGGAATTTTGAATTAAAATTGGATTCCTACTTGGAGTAGGATTCCTAGAAGTCCTAATTGGATTAGGACTTCGGATTCAAACAAGTCCTAATTGGATTAGGACTAAAATTAAAACAAATCCTAATTGGATTAGGATTCCTTAAGTCCTAATTAATTATTAATCTAATGAATCAACATGACTCCTAATTGGATTAGGATTGAAGAGTTCAATTGAGTCCATGGTTCATTCAAGTCTAATTGGATTAGGACTAGCATAGATTGAACCCAATTTGGCAATCCTAATTAGATTAGGATTAAACCATGAGAGAGGCACCTAATCCTCTTTGGAAGAGGATTAGGTTAACCAAGTAAGAGGGCATAAGCCCCTCTCATCTTGGTTGGTGCGGCACAAGAGAGGGGGCCGGCGCCCCCCTCTTTGGAAAATCATCTAGGGCTCCTACTTTGGAGGAGCCCTTGATGGCTATAAGAGAGGCACTAGGGCCGGCGCCCTAGATGAGTCTTCTCCTCCTCTTCAAGCCGTGGAAGCCCCCTCTCCTCCTCTTTAGTTGCAGCCGCAAGCAAGGGAAAAGATCTCCAAGTGTTGGCGGCCTCCTTCCCTTCCCTTCCTTCATCCAACGCAAGGAACAAGAGAAGGCTGCGTAGGGGATCATCTTCTTCCTATTCTTCATCCTTCTTCTTCCTCCTTCTAAGCACAATCAAGAGTTGATTGAGAGGAAGGACATCAGCCATCAAAGCTATCTCTGCAAGGGAGCTAGCACCCCGGTGAGATAGAGAGCTTGGATCGGATCCTGCTTCGTGTGGATACCCGTAGAGGCCGGACGTTTGAACGGCTTCAAGCGAACCCTCTTCCAAAACCACGAATTCAGATTTGCGGTGATCATCTACCCGCGCAAGGTGAAGATTTGATCTTCCTAATAGTTTTAAAAGTTTTAATTCTTACCTAATTATGAAAGGTCTCGAAACAACGTTCATGCGATGAACGTCGAACCCGTGCATGCCGATTCCGTTGCCATCTGAAAAATTTTTGAAATATCAGCGGCATGGGCGGTTCCCAACAGGTACATCAGGAAAGTCCATGTGGCTATATGGAGGAGAGTGGTGGTCAGGCTCCTGAAGTGGGATCTCAGGCTCTAGGGTTTGAGCTTTTCTCTTTGGTACCTTGACCCATGACCCATCTACCTTGTGAAACTCCATTCTTCGCATTGTGCTCTCATTATAATAGTCGGTGTTTCTCAAGGGTTTTGCAGGTTCATTTTCTGGAATGGGTACTTTGAAATGTTTGAAGAGTAGGGTAAGGATCATCCCATAAGGTATGCTAAACCTAGAATACCTATGACATGTAGCAATGTAGTTCAACATAAGTCTAGGGAGGTTTAGGGGAATCCCTAGTAGGATGTGGTGCATGATAACTAGGTCTCGCTCCGAAACAAAATCGAAGCGACCGGTTTTTGGAAACAAGACCCGGTTGACAATACTCAAAAGTAGTCTCATCTCGGCATTTAGGTCTTGTGAGTTCACTACATCAAGAGGGCCGCAGTCCTCTCGTCCTAAAAGCAAGTTTAGGGCTATTTCCCTTTGGGGATGTGAGGTAGGAGCCTCACCGTCCTTAGGGATTTGCAAAACGCTAGATAGGACATCTTCATTAATCTCTACCAACGTCCCCCGGACATGTGCAGTGTACCCTAAGTCCCCTAAGGCCATATTGCTAAATAGTTCTCTAACTAGGCCGGGGTAGGTCGATGTATTGAGGGTACAAAGGTGTTCCCAACCTTGGGCACGGAGTCTCTCTCCAATAGAGAACCCCTCACTATCTAGAAAATGAAAATCTATGTACCTTCCAGTGGTTACTGTGCGATTCGCACAGGAAATGGTCGCGGTTGGCGGAGCAACCGGAGGAGACGGCGCGGAAGGCTCTTCCCTCCGTTCCTCACCATCGGTCGCTGCCCTAGGACGCCTCCCACCAGTCCTCCTAGCTCTTTTAGGTGCCATTGAATGGAAAACCTAGGGAAATGAGGAGAAAGAGGCTAGGGTTTGTGTTGGAGAGAAAATGGAGGCTAGGGTTTTTGTTTTTGTCGGGGATGAAAGGGATAGCTCGGGTCGGCTCGAACTGTTTCGACCTATTTTTAAAAACCCTCGTTCGGTCCCCGAGACGTCTCCGCGACTGATGCAAGACGTCTCGCCGAGGGGACGTCTCTGCGATTTGCCAGAGACGTCTCCGGCACTGAAAAATTTCAGACTGATTTGTAATCTTTTTCCAATTTATTTTATTTAACCACATTAATCAACATGATTTCTTTGGTGAATACAGAGTGAGTTTGTTTGTGATCCTTCCCCTTAATAATACATCCTATAAAAGTTTGATAATGATTTTTGAATAATTAATATTGAAATGAGGAATGTTTGACCAAATTTCGAATACCTATGAAATAGGCTCTGAAAATATCTCCATGAAGAGTCCAAGGGAGGGTAACCATCCTCCGGAAAGTCAAACAGTTCGTCATTTAGCTTAGATGGATTCATGCTTTCATGGACCTTGAGGTGGATTACTAGTTTGTGTAGCCAAGCATTGCAATACAAGTTGAATTTATTTGCTAGGATCATACAAGCTCAAAGCATTCCTTAAGAAGTTGAACCTATCTTTACAAAGGGGCTTTGTAAAGATATCGGCCAATTGATTTTCAGTACATACATATTCAATCATCACATCATTTTTCAGCACATGATCCCTAATAAAGTGATGCCTAATCTCTATGTGCTTTGATTTAGAGTGTTGGACAGGATTTTTGTTAAATTAATTGCACTTGTATTATCACATTTAATTGGTATATTATCCATTTTGATACCGAAGTCTTCAAGTTGTTGCTTAATCCAAAGAACTTGGGCACAACAGCTTCCAGCTGCAATGTACTCAGCCTCAGCTGTGGACAAGGCAACTGAATTTTGTTTCTTGCTAAACCAAGAAACCAAATTAGCACCCAAGAATTGACATGTGCCACTTGTGCTTTTTCTGTCGAGTTTGCACCCGGCAAAATCAGCATCGGAATAAGCAATTAAATTTATGTCAGATTGTTTAGAATACCATAAGCCTACATTAGATGTCCCTACTAGATATCTAAAAATTCTTTTAACAGCTTGCAGGTGTGATTCCTTAGGACATGCTTGGTATCTAGCACACATACAAACACTGAATAATATATCTGGTCTACTAGCAGTAAGGTAAAGTAAAGAGCCTATCATACCTCTGTACAATTTGCAGTCTATACTTTTACCTTTTTCATCTTTGTCAAGCTTGCAACTTGAGCCCATGGGTGTGCTGATTTCCTTTGCATTCTTCATCTTGAATTTTTCCAACATTTCCTTGATATATTTGGACTGACTGATGAAGATGCCTTCCTCTGATTGTTTTATTTGTAGCCCAAGAAAGAAGTTAAGCTCACCCATCATGCTCATTTCAAATTCTCCCTCCATTCCTTAGGAAGATCTTGATTTCTTGCTTGGGGTTGATCTTCTTCATCTTGCTGAATTGTATCTTCTTTGACTTCATCTTCAAGTTGCTTGTCTTGTATGGAGAATTCCTTCATTCTGTCTTCAAGTATACCTGCATCACTATCTTCTTCTTTTCTAGAAGAATCTCCATTAGTTTCATCAAAAACAACATGAATGGATTCTTCAACAACGAGAGTTCTCTTGTTGAAGACCCTGTATGCTCTACTAGATGAGGAATAACCTAAGAAGATCCCCTCATCTGATTTAGCACTAAATTTGCTTAGATTGTCCTTTCCATTGTTTAAAATAAAACATCGACAACCGAAAACATGAAAATAGCTTATGTTTGGTTTCTTACTTTTTATCAACTCATAAGGTGTTTTCTTTAAGATGGATCTAACTAAAGCACGGTTTAAAATATGACATGAAGTATTTATTGCTCCAGCCCAAAAGTACTTTGGTAGATCCGATTCGCACAACATGGTACGAGCCATATCTGCTAGTGTGCGATTCTTCCTTTCTACCACCCCATTTTGTTGGGGTGTCCTAGGTGCCGAGAAATTGTGATTGATACCATTTTCGTCACAAAACTTTTCAAAGTACTGATTTTCAAACTCGGTACCATGATCACTCCTAATTGCTTTTAGTTTAAGATTGAGTTCATTTGAAACTCTATTATGAAACTTGATAAAAGCGGGAAAGGACTCATCTTTATGTGCAAGAAATGAAACCCATGTAAAACGTGAAAAATCATCAACAATTACAAGACCAAATTTCTTACCCCCTAGACTAGCAGTTCTAGTGGGTCCAAACAAATCCATGTGAATTAGTTCTAGGAGTTTTGATGTTGAGACTATGTTCTTAGACTTGAAAGAACTTCTTGTTTGTTTTCCTAATTGGCATGCAGCACAAATTTTGTTCTTTTCAAAGTCTATTTTTGGTAGTCCTTTGACTAGATCTTTTGTAATCAATTTAGAAATTAAATCCATGCTAGCATGCCCTAACCTACGATGCCATAACCAACTAGTCTCATTAACTTTGGGATCCATGGCTACAAGACATTGGCCATCCTTCATGGTGAGATCATCAAGATCTACCATGTAAATATTTCCATGCCTATGTCCCGTAAGTATGATCTCATTGTCAACTGGACTACTAATTATGCATAGTGAAGATTCAAATGACACTTTAAAACCCTTGTCACAAAATTGACTTATACTTAATAAATTATGTTTTAGTCCATTAACTAACAATACATTGTCAATAAATGAGGAGGGTGATATGGAGATTTTACCAACACCAATGATTTGACCTTTTGCATTGTCTCCAAATGTGACTACTCCTCCTTCTTTTGATTTCAAGGTGACGAAGAGACTCTTGTCACCGGTCATATGCCTTGAGCAACCACTATCAAGATACCACATTCTCTTTTTATTCTCGGCTGCAAGGCATACCTGCAAAATGATCATGTGAAGCTCTTAGGTACCCAAGTTTTCTTGGGTCCTTCGTGGTTAGTGTAGTTGGTTCCCTTAGGCACCCATACTTTAGTTATGTTTTTAGCTTTTACAAATGTACTCTTGTTTGTTTGGATCTTTCTTTGAATACAAGAGTAAGCTTTATGTCCACTTTTTCCACAATGAAAGCATGTAGGTTTTTCAGTTTTGACATCTTTTGCTTTCACAAAAAAATTCTTTAGATACTTTTGTTGCTTGTTAGTTTTATATCCTAATCCGGCTTTATTAAAAACAGCTCTTTGATTTGAAAGAATAAGACTTAATTTTTTAGATCTTTGTGTAAATTTTTCAACAATTGGTTTGTACTTATGTACCTCATTCTTAAGATTCAAATTTTCTTTAACTAGTTCTTCCTTATCCTTTTTAAGGGATTCAACATGTTGTGCAAGTGAGGTATTATTATCGAGTAGGGATTTTACTTTTAGATTTAATTCCTTAATTAGTGTTTTTGCCGTTTCATTTTCAATGCTAAGTTTTGAATTTTTATTTTCTAGATCAATGGTGTTAACATTTTCAACGCTCTCTTTCTCAATCAATAGATTTTTAATATCATCCTTTAGTTTTAGATTGGAGGCTTTTAATTCTTTCATTCTTTGCTCCTAACATACTACAATCACTCATAAGTTCTTGAAAAGCTTCATACAATTCTTCTAAAGTAAAATTTATAGTTGAGTTTTGACATACCTTGTCATCTTCGAACGCCATGAAGCACAAATTGGCGGTCTCTTCCTTCTCTTCCTCGGAGGAGGATGTGTCACTATCGTCCCAAGTTGCCTTTAATGCCTTCTTCTTCTTCTTCCCAAAGTACTTCTTTTGTTGAGGGCATTCGGAACGAATGTGTCCCGGTCTCTTGCAATCATAGCATATGATTGGGTCTCTTTCTTTTTCTTTTTCTTTTTCCCAATCATTTCTCCCTCCAAACTTTTTCCTTGGGAAGGGTTTCTTTCTTCTCATGAATTTCTTAAACTTCCTCACTATCAAATCCAAATCCTCATCTTCGCTTTCTTCTTCGCTCTCACTACTTTCTTCTTCACACACACTCGAAGTGGCCTTGAGTGCGATTGTCCTTTTCTTTGGCAACTCTTCTTCATGTTGCTTCATTGTGAGCTCATGCGTCATCAATGAGCCCAATAGTTGTTCTAGTCCCAAAGTGTTGAGGTCTTTGGCTTCTACGATCGCCGTGACCTTTGCTTCCCATGCTTTCGGCAAAGACCTGAGAATTTTACTCACAAGTTCCGAATTAGTATAAGATTTACCCAAACTCTTTAGACTATTAATTATATCGGTGAAGCGTGTAAACATGCATGTGATGGTTTCATTAGGTTCCATCTTAAATAGCTCATATTTGTGAACTAGAATGTTCACTTTAGATTCTTTGACTTGATTTGTACCCTCGTGGGTAACTTCAAGTCTATCCCATATTTCCTTGGCGGAAGTACAGGTTGAAACTCTATTGAACTCATTCACATCTAGAGCACAAAATAATGAGTTCATGGCTCTAGAGTTGAGTTGAACCATCCTATTATCATTCTCATCCCAATCCTCCTCAGGTTTGGAAACTTGAATGCCATTCACCATGTGTGATGGTTCTTGTGGTCCCTTAACTATAACCCTCCACAAGGCATAATCTTGTGCTTGAATAAAGATCCTCATCCTAGTCTTCCAATAGGTATAATTTGTCCCATTGAAGAGTGGAGGTCTATTAGTTGCCTGCCCCTCAGCAGGAACATTGTTGAAGGGTGTTGCCATCTAGATCTTTAGCTAAGACGGTTAGGTCTTCAAGAAATATACAGAGCACCCGCTCTGATACCACTTGTTGCCCAGAGATGGTCACCCAAGAGGGGGGTGAATTGGGTGTTTTAAAACTTTTTGTCTAATTAAAAATAAAACACACAAATGTATGAGCTAAAGTAAAAATAAAGGTATGAAAACAGACAATCGCAAACACAAGCTTTTATAGTGGTTCGGAGCTTCCACTGCTCCTACATCCACTCCCCAAAGCACCTTTGGGAATTTCCACTATAATCCAAGATTACAGTACGGTAGTTTTGCGAGTTCACTACCCAACTCGTTGTTTTACACCGGGCTAACAACGAACCCTATAACCCCCAATTTCACCTAGGCTTGGGACGCCTTTCTCTTGTTCCAAGTCCCTTGACTGGAATAAGCACAATATTGAAAAAGTTTTACAAAAGATTTGAAAGCTCTAAATAAGCAAATATAACATTGATAAACAATGAAACCCGGAAGAACCCTTTTAGCCGTTGGAAGCGTGGAAAATGGTGGTTCTTCCGATGTGGATCGCGTTGGCTTGAATGTGAGCTTTGAATGCCGAACGGAAGAGAGTAGTTGAGCACGAAATCAGTTGGGAAACTTGAATGCACTTGATTTCTTCACTTGAATGCACTGACTCCCTTGAACCTCTTTTTCTTTCTTCTCTCTTGAATGATCTTGTGTTGGGTTGGTGAGAAGTTGTTGGAAAGCACTTAAGAGCTCCCTTTTATAGCCCAAAAAGCAAATATAGCCGTTAGAGATAAAGTTAAAGAGATTTGAAATTCAAACCAAACCTGCAAAAGTTGTCAGTCGCGTCCCAGGTGCTCTGGAGACGTCTCCGCTTCATCGCGAGACGTCTCGGCTGTAAGATTTTACTTTTGACGATGTTTGGGGACGACTCGGCGCTTTACGGGGACGACTCTGGAAATGAGCCGTTTGAATACTTGTTTTTCTGTTTTTCTGAGAGGGTCGCCTCGGCACTTTACGGGGACGTCTCGGCTTGTTTGCGCTTTTTGCATGGGGACGACTCCGCTGCCTTGGGGACGACTCCGCCGTTATATCTCCGAAAAACAAGTCTTCTGGAATTCTCTGAGAGAGTCGACTCCGCTCTTTCAGGGGACGTCTCCGCTGCCTTATCACCGAAAAAGACATCCTCTGGAAAACCCTGAGAGAGTCGACTCCGCTACCTCGGGGACGACTCGGGAAGTCTGCTTTTTACTTGCGGGGACGACTCCGCGTCCTGTGGAGACGGCTCGCGCGCATCTCTTGAAATCAGCCTTTCTGCCGCCACTGAGAGAGTCGACTCCGACCCTGCGAGACGCCTCGCCAGGTGCCGGGGACGTCTCCAAACGTGCCAGTTCTTCCTGTTTGTGCCAGAGACGTCTCTGGGACAAACCGGAGACGTCTCGGCTGTCCCTGATCTGTTTTCTTCAACTCAAAAAATTCTTCAATAAATTCATAAAAATTATGGGAACTTGCCTAGACATTTCTTAACAATATTCTTAATTAATCACCTAAAATTCTCAAGTAAATTATTAAGATAAATGGAATTATACTCTAGTGTTTTGTATTCATCAAAATCCATTAGGGGGTCAACATTCATCTTCTCGAAGAACAATCAAAGGTTGAGTGCTTCGAAAGAGAAAGGTTCAGCTATTGCAGCAGCTCTACGCGAGCTAGCACTCCCGCAGTCGTCGATCTTTCTGGAGCTTCACATGGACGATCCATAGAGGCCGGACACGTGTACGGCTACAGAGCATGATCGAGGAGTCATTAAAGACCTCCAGCGAATCAGGTATGAGATTTGGCCTCATTAGAAATTAAAATTAGATCTTAAACATGGTTGCTGAAATTTTAGGATTGTATGTTAGACATACAATCATAGTTTCATATCTTACATAAACATTTAAATCCTGGTTTTTATTTTTATGATAGAGATCAGATCTCATGCATGCATGAAAATTAAAAAGTTTAATTTTTAATTGCTTCCGCTGATTTCTAGAAAAATTTTAAAATCATACATGAAGCCCGCAAGGGTTCCTTTCAATGGTGTTGCCCAGAGATGGTCACCCAAGAGGGGGGTGAATTGGGTGTTTTAAAACTTTTTGCCTAATTAAGAGTAAAACACGCAAATGTATGAACTAACGTAAAGATAGAGGGATGAGAAGAGTCAATCGCAAACACAAGGTTTTATAGTGGTTCGGAGCTTCCACTGCTCCTACATCCACTCCCCAAAGCACCTTTGGGAATTTCCACTATAATCCAAAATTACAGTCCGGTAGTTTTGCGAGTGCACTATCCAACTCGTTGTTTTACACCGGGCTAACAACGAACCCTAAAACCCCCAATTTAACCTAGGCTTGGGACGCCTTTCCCTTGTTCCAAGTCCCTTGACTGGAACAAGCACAATATTGAAGGAGTTTTACAAACAATTAGAAAGCTCTAAATAAGCAAATATGACAATGATAAACAATAGAACCCGGAAGAATCCTTTTGCCGTTGGAAGCGTGGGAAATGGTGATTCTTCCGATGTGGATTGCGTAGGTTTGAGTGTGAGCTTTGAATCCCGGGCGGAAGAGAGTAGTTGAGCTTGAAATCACTTGGGAAGCTTGAAAGCACTTGATTTCTTCACTTGAATGCACTAACTCCCTTGAACCTCTTTTTCTTTCTTCTCTCTTGAATGATTTTGCTTTGGGTTGGTAAAAAGTTATTGAGAAGCACTTAAAAGCTCCCTTTTATAGCTCAAAAAGCAAATATAGCCGTTAGAGATAAAGTAAAAGAGATTTGAAATTCCAAACCAAACCTGTAAAAGCTGTCAGTCGCGTCCCAGGCGCTCCGGGGACGTCTCTGCTTCAACGAGAGACGTCTCGGCTACAAGATTTTACTTTTTACGTTGTCTGGGGACGACTCGGCTCTTTACGGGGACGACTCTGGAATTGTACCGTTTGAATCCTTGCCTTTCTGATTTGCTGAGAGGGTCGTCTCTGCACTTTACGGGGACGTCTCGGCTTGTTTGCACTTTTTGAATGGGGACGACTCCGCTGCCTCGGAGACGACTCCGCTTCTTTATCTCAGAAAAACATGTCTTCTGGAATTCCCTGAGAGAGTCGACTCCGCTCTTTCAGGGGACGTCTCCGCTGCCTTATCACCGAAAAAGTCATTCTCTGGAAAACCCTGAGAGAGCCGTCTCCGCTATCTTGGGGACGACTCGGGAAGTCTGCTTTTTACTTGCGGGGACGACTCCGCGTACGGTGGGGGCGTCTCGCGCATATCTCTTGAAAACTGCCTTTCTGCCGCCACTGAGAGAGTCGACTCCGCTATTGAGAGAGTCGACTCCGCTATCGCGGGGACGACTCGGCAGGTGCCAGGGACATCTCCAGACGTGCCAGTTCTTCCTGTTTGTGCCAGAGACGTCTCTGAGACAACTCCGAGACGTCTCGGCTGTCCCTGAACTTTTTCTTTCATCTCAAAAATTCTTTAATAAATCCTTAAAAATCATGGAAACTTGCCTAGACATTTCTTAACAATATTCCTAATAAAATACATGAAATCCTCAATTAAATTGTTAAGATAAATAGAATTATACTCTAGTGTTTTGTATTCATCAAAATCCATTAGGGGGTCAACAATCTTCCCCTTTTTGATGATGACAAAACACTGAGTATATGCAAAATTCGAAATTTAAACATATACACAGTATTTGATCAGATGTATAAGCATAATGTTTTGATTAGAGCTAGATACAGTGTGCATAATTCAAAATAGTCAATTTTGAGTTCTATCATTATGCATAAGATTGATCTTCATAGCTCTTAAGCAATTTTAGCATATCAACTGAATTTGAATTAAGTTAAAATTTGAAAGCTTAGTTCTTTTTGACTCCCCCTTTCTTTTCAGAAGAGCAATTATCTAAAGGCCAATATTTTTCAATTTTATCTTCTCTTAATTCAACTTGGGAGTATGAATTTTGCATTCCAATGTATCCAATATCCATATATCCATATTGGTTCTACTCTTGGTTCTACTCTTGATTCTACTCCCCCTGCTATATCTACTCCCCCTTTTTGTCATCAACAATGAAGGGGACAAATTATCCTTCCATGAACTACTCAAAGAGATTCAAGTTGTGCTCCCCCTGTCCAAGAATTTAGTCATTCATATCACTCCCCCTTTGTTTTGGAATTCATTTCAGACTCCTCTTTTTGTTTAACATAGTTATCACAAGATGTGCTCCCCCCTGTGTCATATGTATTGATAAGTTGTGTTGAATTTGAATACTCAAGGTATGTTATGAGATTTTTATGGCACATCACAAGAAACACATACACAGTCACAGAATCACATACACAGAAGCACATACACAAGGTTTCAAAAGAAATTGTATTCATGTATCATTGTAAACCTTTGAAGTCAGTACATAGTTAAAAGAAGAAATCATTACAAGAAGTGTTCCAAAATAGCCTAGGGTTTACAAAAAGAAGATCCTACAAAATGTCCCTCATCGGCGACGTTGCTCATAGACCCTACAAGCTGCATCTATAAATGCATTGATTGAATCCATTAGGGTCTTGAACTGATCTCCCTGTGACTTATGGAAGGCTGCCACGAGTGCTTCAAATTCTATGGTTGCCATTTCAATTCTTCCTCTGAGTTGGGCAACCAAGGTGCCCACATTTCCTCCTGGGCTTGTCAACTCTTTAAGATTCTTTGAAATGGCCTTCAAACTGTCCTTTAGCTCGATTGATCTGACTGTTTGGGTGGCACCCACACCAATTATTTCTTGCGTTGTGGCTTCAATTTGAGCTCTAATGTCCTTTAGCTCTTGTAGAAGCCCTTCATGTGAAGCTCTGATGGGGGCCAACTCAGTAGAGATCATGGATCTCATTTCCTCCCTCATTTGTTGGCAAATGACAGATGCTAAGGTACGCATCTGGTCTTCTGATAGGAAGGAGGGCCCACTGACTGGAGGAGGTGGTGGCATGGATGTGGAAGGTCCAGCTGAGCTGGAGGGTATATCAGGCAAATCCATGTGGCTAGGTGGAGGAGAGTGGTGGTCAGGCTCCTGAAGTGGGATCTCAGGCTCTAGGATTTGGGCTTTTCTCTTTGGTACCTTGACCCACGACCCATCTACTTTATGAAACTCCATTCTTCGCATTGTGCCCTCATTATAATAGTCGGTGTTTCTCAAGGGTTTTGCAGGCTCATTTGTTGGAATGGGAACTTTGAAGTGTTTGAATACTAGGGTAAATATCATGCCATAGGGTATACTAAATCTAGAATACCTATGACATAGAGCAATGTAGTTCAACATAAGTCTAGGGAGGTTTAGGGGAATCCCTAGTAGGATATGATGCATAATAACTAAGTCTCGCTCCGAAACAAAATCGAAGCGACCGGTTTTAGGAAACAAGACCCGGTTGACAATACTCAAAAGGAGTCTCATCTCAGCGTTTAGGTCTTGAGAGTTGACAACATCAAGAGGGCCGCAGTCCTCTCGTCCTAAAAGTAAATTTAGGGCTATTTTCCTTTGGGGATGTGAGGTTGGAGCCTCACCGTCCTTAGGGATTTGCAAAATAGTGGACAAGATGTCTTCATTAATTTCTACTAATGTCCCCCGGACATATGCAGTGTACCCTAAGTCCCCTAAGGCCATATTGCTAAAAAGTTCTCTAACTAGACCGGGGTAGGTCGAGGTATTGAGGGTACAAAGGTGCTCCCACCCTTGGGCTCGGAGTCTCTCTCCAATAGAGAACCCCTCACTGTCTAAAAATGCAAAATCTATGTACCTACCGGTCGTCACTGTGCGATTTGCATAGGAAATGGTCGTGGTTGGCGGAGCAACCGGAGGAGATGGCGCGGAAGGTTCTTCCCTCCGTTCCTCACCGTCGGCCGCTACCCTAGGTCGCCTTCCACCGGTTCGTCTAGCCCTCTATGGTGCCATGGATGCTAGGGTTTGTGATGGAGAGCAAATGGAGGCTAGGGTTTGAGGTGGAGAGCAAATGGAGGCTAGGGTTTTTTGTTTTGGTCGGGGATGAGAGAAGATAGCTCGGGTCGGCTCGAGCGGTTTCATTTATTTAAAAAAAAAACCTCGTTCGGTCCCCGAGACGTCTCCGCGACTAAGGCGAGACGTCTCGCCTGGGGGGACGTCTCTGCGATTTGCCAGAGACGTCTCCGGCACTGAAAAATTTCAGACTGAATTCTATCTTTTCCCAAATTTTTGTTTAATCACCCTAATCAACATGATTTCTTTTGATAAACACAGAGTGAATTTGTTTGTGATCCTCCCCCTTAATAATACATCCTATAATAAATTGATAAAGATTTTTGAATTATTAATGTTGAAATGAGGAATGTTTGACCAAATTTCAAATACCTATGAAATAGGCTCTGAAAATATCTCCATGAAGAGTCCAAGGGAGGGTAACCATCCTCCGGAAAGTCAAACAGTTCGTCATTTAGCTTAGATGAATTCATGCTTTCACTTATGTTTACCTTGAGGTGGATTACTAGTTTGAGTGGCAAAGCAATGCAATACAAGTTTAATTTATTTGCTAGGATCATACAAGCTCAAGGCATTCCTTAAGAAGTTGAATCTATCTTTACAAAGGGGCTTTGTAAAGATATCGGCCAATTGATTTTCAATACATACATATTCAATCATCACATCATTTTTCAGCACATGATCCCTAATAAAATGATGCCTAATGTCTATATGCTTTGACTTAGAGTGTTGGACAGGATTTTTTGTTAAATTAATTGCACTTGTATTATCACATTTAATTGGTATATTATTCATTTTGATACCGAAGTCTTTAAGTTGTTGCTTAATCCAAAGGACTTGGGCACAACAGCTTCCAGCTGCAATGTACTCAGCCTCAGCTGTGGACAAGGCAACTGAATTTTGTTTCTTGCTAAACCAAGAAACCAAATTAGCACCCAAGAATTGACATGTGCCACTTGTGCTTTTTCTGTCGAGTTTGCACCCGGCAAAATCAGCATCGGAATAAGCAATTAAATTTATGTCAGATTGTTTAGAATACCATAAGCCAACATTAGATGTCCCTACTAGATATCTAAAAATTCTTTTAACAGCTTGCAGGTGTGATTCCTTAGGACATGCTTGGTATCTAGCACACATACAAACACTGAATAATATATCTGGTCTACTAGCGGTAAGGTAAAGTAAAGAGCCTATCATACCTCTGTACAATTTAGAGTCTATACTTTTACCTTTTTCATCTTTGTCAAGCTTGCAACTTGAGCCCATGGGTGTGCTGATTTTCTTTGCATCCTTCATCTTGAATTTTTCCAACATTTTCTCGATGTATTTGGACTGACTGATGAAGATGCCTTCCTCTGATTGTTTTATTTGTAGCCCAAGGAAGAAGTTGAGCTCACCCATCATGCTCATTTCAAATTCTCCCTGCATAAGCTTGGCAAACTCTTGACAAAGACTATCATTAGTAGCACCAAAAATTATATCATCCACATAAATTTGCACAAGCAATAAGTCATTTCCTTTTCTTTTAATGAAGAGGGTTTTGTCTACATTTCCTCTCTTAAATTTATTTTCAATTAGAAAATTACTTAATCTTTCATACCATGCCCTAGGGGCTTGCTTAAGTCCATACAATGCTTTATGCAATTTATACACATAATCTGGATGTAAGTGATTTTCAAAACCTGGAGGTTGTCCTACATAAACTTCCTCCATTATATAACCATTTAAAAAGGCACTTTTTACATCCATTTGATAGAGTTTAAAATCCATGAAGCATGCATATGCCAAAAGTAATCTAATAGCCTCTAATCTAGCAACAGGAGCAAAAGTTTCATCAAAGTCTATTCCTTCCCCCTGATTATATCCTTTGGCCACTAGCCTAGCTTTGTTTCTTATTACTATCCCATCTTCATCTAGTTTATTTCTATATACCCATTTGGTGCCTATGATTGAAACATTAGGGGGTCTTTTCATTAGAGTCCAAACTTCATTTCTTTCAAATTGGTTTAATTCCTCTTGCATAGCATTCAT
The DNA here is from genome assembly GCF_009389715.1 of Phoenix dactylifera. NCBI lineage: Eukaryota > Viridiplantae > Streptophyta > Magnoliopsida > Arecales > Arecaceae > Phoenix > Phoenix dactylifera. The sequence continues at coordinate 276,396 of NW_024067818.1, read as the reverse complement.
CCAATTATCATCTTTTTCAACTTCTTCTAGTGATTTAGGCTTTATTTGTGAAACGAAAGCAAGATAATTACTAGTATTTCTTAGAGAGGATCTAGTTCTTATACCTTGTGAAGGATCACCAAGGATTAGATCCTTTGGATGACCATGTGCATACCTCTATTCCTTAGGAAGATCTTGATTTCTTGATGGAGGTTGATCTTCTTCATCTTGCTGATTTGTATCTTCTTTGATCTCATCCTCATGTTGTTTGTCTTGTATGGACAATTCTTTCATTCGGTCTTCAAGTATACCTGCATCACCATCTTCTTCTTTTCTAGAAGAATCTCCATTAGCTTCATCAAAAACAACATGAATGGATTCTTCAACAACGAGAGTTCTCTTGTTGAAGACCCTGTATGCTCTACTAGATGAGGAATAACCTAGAAAGATCCCCTCATCTGATTTAGCACTAAATTTACTTAGATTGTCCTTTCCATTGTTTAAAATAAAGCATCGACAACCGAAAACATGAAAATAACTTATATTTGGTTTCTTACTTTTTATCAACTCATAAGGTGTTTTCTTTAAGATGGATCTAACTAAAGCACGATTTAAAATATGACATGAAGTATTTATTGCTTCAGCCCAAAAATACTTTGGTAGATCCGATTCGCACAACATGGTACGAGCCATATCTGCTAGTGTGCGATTCTTCCTTTCTACCACTCCATTTTGTTGGGGTGTCCTAGGTGCCGAGAAATTGTGATTGATACCATTTTTTTCACAGAATTTTTCAAAATACTGATTTTCAAACTCGGTACCATGATCACTCCTAATTGCTTTTAGTTTAAGATTGAGTTCATTCGAAACCCTATTATGAAACTTGATAAAAGCGGAAAAGGACTCATCTTTGTGTGCAAGAAATGAAACCCATGTAAAACGTGAAAAATCATCAACAATTACAAGACCAAATTTCTTACCCCCTAGACTAGCAGTTCTAGTGGGTCCAAACAAATCCATGTGAATTAGTTCTAAGGGTTTTGATGTTGAGACTATGTTCTTAGACTTGAAAGAACTTCTTGTTTGTTTCCCTAATTGACATGCAGCACAAATTTTATTCTTTTCAAAGTCTATTTTTGGTAGTCCTTTGACTAGATCCTATGTAATTAATTTAGAGATTAAATCCATGCTAGCATGCCCTACCCTACGATGCCATAACCAACTAGTCTCATTGACTTTGGGATTCATGGCTACAAGACATTGGCCATCCTTCATGGTGAGATCATCAAGATCTACCATGTAAACATTTCCATGCCTATGTCCTGTGAGTATGATCTCATTGTCAATTGGACTACTAATTATGCATAGTGATGATTCAAATGACACTTTAAAGCCCTTGTCACAAAATTGACTTATACTTAATAAATTATGTTTTAGTCCATTAACTAACAATACATTATCAATAAATGAGGAGGGTGATATGGAGATTTTACCAACACCAATGATTCGGCCTTTAGCATTGTCTCCAAATGTGACTACTCCTCCTTCTTTTGATTCCAAGGTGACGAAGAGACTCTTGTCACCGGTCATATGCCTTAAGCAACCACTATCAAGATACCACATTCTCTTTTTATTCCCGGCTGCAAGGCATACCTGCAAAATGATCATGTGAAGCTCTTAGGTACCCAAGTTTTCTTGGGTCCTTCGTGGTTAGTGTAGTTGGTTCTCTTAGGCACCCATACTTTAGTTATGTTTTTAGCTTTTACAAATATACTCTTGTTAGTTTGGATCTTTCTTTGAATACAAGAGTAGGCTTTATGTCCATTTTTTCCACAATGAAAGCATGTAGGTTTTTCAGTTTTTATATCTTTTGCTTTTACAAAGAAATTCTTTAGATACTTTTGTTGCTTGTTAGTTTTATATCCTAATCCGGCTTTATTAAAAACAGCTCTTTGATTTGAAAGAATAAGATTTAATTTTTTAGAGCTTTGTGTGAATTTTTCAACAATTGGTTTGTACTTATGTACCTCATTCTTAAGGTTCAAATTTTCTTTAACTAGTTCTTCCTTATCTTTTCTAAGAGATTCAACATTTTGTGCAAGTGAGGTATTATTATCGAATAGGGATTTTACTTTAGATTTAGTTCCTTAATTAGTATTTTTGCCTTTTCATTTTCAATGCTAAGTTTTGAATTTTTGATTTCTAGGTTAGTAGTGTTAATATTTTTAACGCTCTCCTTTTCAATTAATAGGTTTTCAATATCTTCCTTCAGTTTTTGATTGGAGATTTTTAATTCTTTATTCTTTGCTCCTAACATACTACAATCACCCATAAGTTCTTGAAAAGCTTCATATAATTCTTCTAAAGTAAAATTTATAGTTGGATTTTGACATACCTCGTCGTCTTCGAACGCCATGAAGCACAAATTGGCGGTCTCTTTCTTCTCTTCCTCGGAGGATGATGTGTCACTATCATCCCATGTTGCCTTCAATGCCTTCTTCTTCTTCTTTCCAAAATACTTCTTTTGTTGAGGGCATTCGGAACGAATGTGTCCCGGTCTCTTGCAATCATAGCATATGATTGGGTCTCTTTCTTTTTCTTTTTCTTTTTCCCAATCATTTCTCCCTCCAAACTTTTTCTTTGGGAAGGGTTTCTTTTTCCTCATGAATTTTTTAAACTTCCTAACTATCAAACCTAAGTCCTCATCTTCGCTTCCTTCTTCACTCTCACTACTTTCTTCTTCAACTACACTCGAAGTAGCCTTGAGTGCGATTGTCTTCTTCTTTGGCAACTCTTCTTCATGTTGCTTCATTGTGAGCTCATGCGTCATCAATGAGCCCAATAGTTGTTCTAGTCCCAAAGTGTTGAGGTCTTTGGCTTCTACGATCGCCGTGACCTTTGCTTCCCATGCTTTCGGCAAAGACCTGAGAATTTTACTTACAAGTTCCGGGTTAGTATAAGATTTACCCAAACTCTTTAGACCATTAATTATATCGGTAAAGCGTGTAAACATGCATGTGATGGTTTCATTGGGTTCCATCTTAAACAACTCATACTTGTGAACTAGAATGTTCACTTTAGACTCTTTGACTTGATTTGTACCCTCGTGGGTAACTTCAAGCCTATCCCATATTTCCTTAGCGGAACTACATGTGGAGACTCTATTGAACTCATTTACATCTAGAGAACAAAATAATGAGTTCATGGCTCTAGAGTTGAGTTGAGCCATCCTATCATCATTCTCATCCCACTCCTCCTCAGGTTTGGGAACCTGAATGCCATTAACCATGTGTGATGGTTCTTGTGGTCCCTTAAGTATAACCCTCCACAAGGCATAGTCTTGTGCTTGAATGAAAATCTTCATTCTAGTCTTCCAATAGGTATAATTTGTCCCATTGAAGAGTGGAGGTCTATTGGTTGCCTGCCCCTCAGCAGGAACATTGTTAAAGGGTGTTCCCATCTAGATCTTTAGCTAAGACGGTTAGGTCTTCAAGAATTATACAGAGCACCCGCTCTGATACCACTTGTTGCCCAGAGATGGTCACCCAAGAGGGGGTGAATTGGGTGTTTTAAAACTTTTTGCCTAATTAAGAGTAAAACACGCAAATGTATGAACTAACGTAAAGATAGAGGGATGAGAAGAGTCAATCGCAAACACAAGGTTTTATAGTGGTTCGGAGCTTCCACTGCTCCTACATCCACTCCCCAAAGCACCTTTGGGAATTTCCACTATAATCCAAGATTACAGTCCGATAGTTTTGCGAGTGCACTACCCAACTCGTTGTTTTACACCGGGCTAACAACGAACCCTAAAACCCCCAATTTAACCTAGGCTTGGGACGCCTTTCCCTTGTTCCAAGTCCCTTGACTGGAACAAGCACAATATTGAAGGAGTTTTACAAACAATTAGAAAGCTCTAAATAAGCAAATATGACAATGATAAACAATAGAACCCGGAAGAATCCTTTTGCCGTTGGAAGCGTGGGAAATGGTGATTCTTCCGATGTGGATTGCGTAGGTTTGAGTGTGAGCTTTGAATCCCGGGCGGAAGAGAGTAGTTGAGCTTGAAATCACTTGGGAAGCTTGAAAGCACTTGATTTCTTCACTTGAATGCACTAACTCCCTTGAACCTCTTTTTCTTTCTTCTCTCTTGAATGATTTTGCTTTGGGTTGGTAAAAAGTTATTGAGAAGCACTTAAGAGCTCCCTTTTATAGCTCAAAAAGCAAATATAGCCGTTAGAGATAAAGTAAAAGAGATTTGAAATTCCAACCAAACCTGTAAAAGCTGTCAGTCGCATCCCAGGCTCTCCGGGGATGTCTCTGCTTCAACGAGAGACGTCTCGGCTACAAGATTTTACTTTTACGTTGTCTGGGGACGACTCGGCTCTTTACGGGGACGACTCTGGAATTGTACCGTTTGAATCCTTGCCTTTCTGATTTGCTGAGAGGGTCGTCTCTGCACTTTACGGGGACGTCTCGGCTTGTTTGCACTTTTTGAATGGGGACGACTCCGCTGCCTCGGGGACGACTCCGCTTTTTTATCTCAGAAAAACATGTCTTCTGGAATTCCCTGAGAGAGTCGACTCCGCTCTTTCAGGGGACGTCTCCGCTGCCTTATCACCGAAAAAGTCATTCTCTGGAAAACCCTGAGAGAACCGTCTCCGCTATCTTGGGGACGACTCGGAAGTCTGCTTTTTACTTGCGGGGACGACTCCGCGTACGGTGGGGACGTCTCGCGCATATCTCTTGAAAACTGCCTTTCTGCCGCCACTGAGAGAGTCGACTCCGCTACTGAGAGAGTCGACTCCGCTATCGCGGGGACGACTCGGCAGGTGCCAGGGATGTCTCCAGACGTGCCAGTTCTTCCTGTTTGTGCCAGAGACGTCTCTGAGACAACTCCGAGACGTCTCGGCTGTCTCTGAACTTTTTCTTTCATCTCAAAAATTCTTTAATAAATCCTTAAAAATCATGGGAACTTGCCTAGACATTTCTTAACAATATTCCTAATAAAATACATGAAATCCTCAATTAAATTGTTAAGATAAATAAATTATACTCTAGTATTTTGTATTCATCAAAATCCATTAGGGGGTCAACATATGGTATCAGAGCCACAGGTTCAGTGTAGTTTAAACATTTATGCTTAATACAAGTTTGCTAATCCTAGTAGTCAAGTAATCCAATTGGGTTGATCATCAGGCCGTCCAGTCATAGGAGAAAGAAGGGTTCATAACCCTCTCTTCCCATTAATTGGGATCTCTTATGGCGTGTAGGGGTGCCACTGTGATCCAATCCTTGAAGATGAACCACGAAAAGATGATTAAATATAGTTTTAATCTTTGTAATTAAATCTGAAAAAATTATAGATATGTTTAGATCTAATCTAAAAAAGATTTATGATTGATTTAATTACTATTTTTACATGATAAATTAGATCTGAAAATTAGTTGCATATGATGTAAATTTTTAGGTTAAATTCATTTTAGTATATATGTGATATAAAGAATATGAATTAAATCTGATTTAAACATGTTAATTTGACAAACTCAGATCTGAAAATATGTTTTAAGAACTAAAAGTTTGTAATTAACATGTAATTTAAGATTTATGTAATGATCTGAAATTTCTCATAAACCTATACTTAATTAGAATTAAGTGATCAGATCTTAGACCTAAAATTATGAATTAAAGTCAAATTACATTGCATAAATCTTGGGGTTTGGGTTAGCTCAAATCAGGTCCTACAAACTGGGTTAGACCTAGGGTTAGAATCAAAGATGGACTAATTAGAGAAGTTGATCAAATCTAACTAAATTGTAATTAGATTAGGTCAAGGATGCTCTTGATCAAATACAATAGTTGTACTTAATCAAGTTCATATCTTTGATTAGACCAAATAAAACTTGATTGAGGCTCAGTGGTTGAGCCCAAATTATTAGAGTGGTGAAATCGAAACTGGTTAACCAGTCGGTGTCTAAGGTAAGTTTGGCAGCTTTGACCGGAGGTTTTTAATTGGGAGCTACTCGCACTGATTCGTCTTTGTCGAGTTAATGATACATCCCTTCCACCGATCTCACTTACCTGGCGACTTGGTCAATTACGTTTTGATTCGATTACTTAATGATTCAAGTTAACCCATGCCTGTAAGAAAAATTAGTGTGACTGATTTAGGTGCCTCCTGAACCGGCTTGAATCTAGTCCTTAATTATCTGACTTGGTGAATTCAGTTGGAGGATCAAGATTAATCGGTTCTTCTCTTCTCTTCTCTCTTAAATCAAATTCTCTAAAATTATTAGGTCCCTAAAATAAAATAGTTATAGAGATAACTAGCTCAATGCCTCCCATTAAGTTGAATAATAATGGGTCTAATGGTACGATAATCATTGGAGGCGCCACACGCCTGGTGCTTATCGGCCAATGGAATTATCACTCATAATATGATAAGTCAATTGTGCCTTCTATAGGTCATCAGGTTAGCCGAGCCATACTTGAGCCTGGTTATCTGTCAGTAGGTTACACTGAATTATGTCATGTTAATGGTTGGACCTAACCAAGACTTTCAGTGGAGGCGCTACATGCCTGCTGAAGAGGAGCCTGGGGCAAAATTTGTTGGGAATTGTATCCTAAGAGTCAATCGTCAGTATGTTGATGATTGAATTTTGTAAATAAATTGACAAATTAATAAAGTGTTATTTGGCATTATTCATCATTTCATTGTACATCTTCAAATGAACTCTTATATGATGAAGTCCTTAGGACATATTTTATGATAAAGGAGAATTTATCTTCAAGTCCTTAAACCTGTTTACGACCAAATGATATGCTGTTAATAGAACGACAGCATTGTCGAGATTAGATCATTGGGGGACATATACGTTGATTGTCCTCTTAACCAAGAAGTGTGAAGATACTGATATGTCACACTGGTGAAGTGTAGGAGTACATTTCACTGAACGTGACCAATTTCGGAATGCTCTACTATCAAGAGATATTTCGAGTAGATATGGATATAAGTATCCCTTAGACCTGAGATCACCACAGTGATTAGCAAGCAAATCACTGTACTTTGGTACCGGACTAGCAGAATTTCTAATTCTGGGATGGAAGATTACTGGGTGCAGTCAAGTACTTGCGAAATCGGTGCGTGAGTCAGATGGAATTGATCCCTCCTAAAAACAGGAGATAATGCTTTGTGTTCAATTTAACAAAACCTTGACCAGGATAATCCTTGTGATGAGTCACAAGATTTCTAAAGTTGATCACATAGTGGATGTACTGATTAGAGAGTTGACAGAACTCTGAGGTCATCCTAGCATTAGGAGTCAAAGGAATGAATTATACAGTAACCATAGTCCAGGATTCCAGAATATTTGCTTCACATATATTCGGCCTATCCGGATGTCGGATACTATTGCTAGATGGTCACATCGATTAGTGCAGGAAGTCGTTCATGTACTATCGGTTTAATTTCGAACCTATGAGGTCACACGCATAGAAGTTTTTTGATTGATCAAGATAGCTGATGGATGATTGAGAATCATTTTGGGATAATTTAGTTAATTCGATTGGCAAATTATCCTATAAAATAATTAAAGTAATTATTAGAGAATTAATTAGTAATTAGATTACTAATAAACTCAATTTGATTGAGTAAATGGATTAAGGATAAACCAAATTGAATTGGATTCAATTTTGGGTTAAATCAGTTTTTTTCACCTAATTGGAGTCGACTCGAACTAAAGAGGAGTCGACTCGAGATGGGTTGGGGTCGACTCGAGATGGCTAGGGTCGACTCTCTCAGAGAATCCAGAGAATGTCTTCGTCTATTTTCTAGGTGGAGTCGACTCGAGTTTCCTTGGAGTCGACTCGAGCAAGTTGGAAGTCGACTCGAGCTATGAAGGGGTCGACTCGCTGGGCGTATCAGGAAAGATGTTCTCTGTTGTATCAGCCGGGGTCGACTTGGATCAACTTTGGAGTCGACTCGAAAGGAAAGGAGTCGACTTGAGATCGGGAAGGTCGACTCCTTTCGGAAATTCTGGAGCTCGCGGACAGGCTGATCTTGCGAGATTCAATCCAGAAGTTGTTTTTCAATGAAATCTGATGGGATTTAGATCGTGCAACATATGGAAAAATGGCTAGATGATGATGGAAGATCATCACCATGCATTTCGATCCTATCTCACCCGCATGAACCAACTATTGTTTGAATTTTGAATTCAAACAAATATAAGATCTATCTTGTTGCAACCATCCCCTTCATGCGCCAACAAGATACCAGATTTTACTTGAATTTCGAATTCAAATGATCAGATAGCATGCCTATAAAAGGATGATCTCCTTGTGTCGCCAAATAGAATGAGATAGATTAAAAAGGGAGAGAAAAATTCAGCCTTCCATCTCATCGAGTTCTTCTTTCTCCTTAAATCCTTCACGCCATTAGAGTTAGGGATCCTGGATAAGAGCTTTTAGATTAGATCTAAGTCCTCTTCAATCCCTACTAGACATTCCTCCAAGTTCTTCCAAGAAGGCAAATCAAAAATTGATTGCGTCGGGAAGATCCAAGTTCAGCAAAGGACGATCCTGCACAAGCTAGCACTTCCGTGGGATTGGATCACTCCAGGAGCTTCATGTAGATTACTCATAGAGGCCAGACAAGTGTGTGGCTACAAAGCTCGAGTATCGGATCTATTACTTTCAGATTTATAAGGTATGAATCTAGATCTAAAGATTTCTTATAGGTTCCAATCCTCGAGGGTTAAACCTCTTTTGGGGCTCTTTACAGAGTAATCTTTAGAGCCTATTCGATGGGCATTCGAAGATTAGTTGGGTGTTAGATTGATTAAGTCTAGAACTTAATTAATAATCTCATTTCAGATCTGAAATTAATCATGCAATGATTTTAGCATAATCGTTTAAACGATCCCGACATATTGATCATGAATACTTGTAGTGATATTTTGAAATTTGATTTCTTATGCATGCTAGAATTAAAATGTTTAATTCGGTTTTTCCGCTGCAAATTTCAAATTAAAAGAACTACGTGTGGCTTGATCCTCCTTATGAAGGGGTACGTAGGCAACCTGAATAGGTACAGCCATTGGTTTTGAAAAAGTTTTAAATTTCAGCATGCTATCACTGCTAGAACCAATCGAATGCTTTCGTAACGATTTAAACATGAATTAAAAGGTGAATTACACATGATTAATTATCAAACTCAGATCTGAAAAATGTTTTAAGAACTGAAAGTTTATAATTAAGATATAATTAAAAGGATTATGTAAAGATCTATACTTTCATAAGCTTACACTTAATTGAGAATTAAGTGATATGAAAATCTAGATCTAGAATTGTAACTCAATTAAATGACAATTGCATAAACTTTTGGGGATTTGGGTTAGCTTGAATCAAGTTCTTAAAATTGGGTTTAGACCTAAGGTTAGAATCATTCATGGACTAATAGAATTAATTAATCAAATCTAATTAAGTAGTAACTAGATTAGGTCAAGGTAATTCTAGTTCAATTTGCAATAGTTGTAGATTGATCAATTTCATGTCTTTGATTAGACCAAAATGGAACTTGTCAGAGGTAGAGCCCGAGTCATTTGAGTAACCAAATCGAAATTGATTGACCAGTCGGTGTCTAAGGTAAGTTTGGCAGCTTGATCGGTGGTTTTTAATTGGGAGCTATTCGCACTGATTCGTCTTTATCGAGTTAATGACATATTCCTTCCACCGATCTTACTTACCTGGCTGACTTGGTCAAGCACATTTTGATTGAATTACATAATGATTCGAGTTGACCCATGCCTTTAAGAAAAATCAGTATGACTGATTTAGGTGTCTTCTTAACTGGATTGAATCTAGTTTTTATTAATCTGACTTGATGAAGTCAGTGGAAGGATCTAGATTAACCGGTTCTTCTCATCTATTCTCAATTAAATCAATTCTCTAAAATTATTAGATTCTTAAAATAAAATAGTTATAGAGATAACTAGGTCATAGTCTCCCATTAAGTTGGGCGATAATGGGTCCAATGGCTAGATAATCATTGGAGGCACCACACGCCTGGTGATTATTTGATCATTGGAATTATCATTCAATATATGATGAGTCGAGTATACCTTCAATAGGTGATCAGGTGGGCCGAGCCACACTCAGACTTGGTCATCTATTAGTAGATTACACGGAACCCTATCATGTTAATGGTTGGACCTAACCAGAATTTTCGGTGGAGGCGCCACATGCCTGCCGAAGAGACTGGGGCAAAATCATCACTAGAAATTGTTTGGTGAAATAATTGATTCAGAACCTACCAATAGGTGCATATGGGTTGGCCGAGCCACACTCGGGCCCATATACGATCTATTGGGTTCTAGTGCTCAATAAAGAGTTAAGTATAATTCTTCAAATTTGAGGTAAAGGCTATAAATTTTTATAAAATAGTGGGAGGACCTTTAGACTAAAGTCCAAGTCTTTAGGATATTGTCAATTCATATACTGATAGCCGATTTTCTTTTTATGCAGAAATGGCCACTAGTTTGTCACTTCGTTCATTGTTGGATAATGACAAGTTGACTGGACAAAATTTCAACAAATGGCTTAGAAAACTTAAGATAGTGCTAGAGCATGAACGGATCCTTTATATGATAACGGATCCAGCACCTGAGCAGCCCGCTGCTAATGCATAGGGTACAGTCAGAGACACTTATCAGAAATGGCTCAATGATCGTATCATTGTCCACTACATTATGCTTGCTGCAATGAACGACGAGTTCAGTCGTAGGTTTGAGAATGCCCAGTCTGAAGTGATCGTTCAAGTGTTGAACGAATCTTTTGGCACTTCCGACGATGTTGAAAGGCACAAGACTAGTTGTGCTATTTTCAGCGCACGGATGAAGGATGGGGCATCGGTGACCGATCATGTATTGTACATGATTGAGTTGATCAAGCACCTGAGCACTCTCGATTTTTTCCTTCATGATTAATTGGGGAAAGATGCTATACTGAACTCTCTTTCTGGTTCATACCGCCCATTTCTCACCAACTTTCATATGACGAAACCGGTAGTAAAATATTATCAATTGTTGGATTTACTACAAACTTTTGAGAAGGATCACCAACTCCTAAAAGGATCGATGAATTTAGTGGGAGGTTCATCCAGGGGTCGTAGTACCTTTAAGAAAGGAAAGAAGAAAAATAAAAATCAAAAGAAAAAGGTGCATCGTGCTGAGCAGTGTCAGACTAAAAAGAAGAAGGCTGATCAAAGTAAGGCAGAGTGCTTCTTCTGCAAGAAGCAGAGGCATTGGAAGAGAAATTGTCCTCAATACATTGCCACACTTGATCCAAACAGGCCTAGAAGAAATGTTCAATATGTTGCAAATCAAGGTACTTATATGATAACACCTTGTAATTTTTCAATATGTGACAATTCGACTTGGGTATTGGATACCGGTAGTCCTTTTAACATTTGCAATTCCTTGTAGGGACTACAAGTCAGTGAGAGATTTGGAGAAAGCGAAACATTCCTGAATGTTGGAGATGGAAGATCAGTTCCAGTTCTAGCTTTAGGAAGTCTGAAACTTGTAGTCAATTTTCAAGAAATTGTCTTAAGTGACTGTTACTTTTGTCCAAGTTTTTTGTTGAACATAATTTCTATAGGCCTTTTATCCATGAATGGTTATGAGATTTCAATAAAAAGAGATTATTGTGATATTATTATGAATTGTGTTACTGTAATGCATGGACATTTGAGCAATGGAATTTATATATTGTCACAGCCTGTTAATGTAATATACAAGTTAAGTAAGCGCCCTAGGATAGATAATGTCACGGATGTCTACCTTTGGCATCATAGGCTAGGTCATATTAACAAGAACAGGATGAACAAGTTAAGTAAAGAGGAAATCCTCAATGTTAATGATTATGAATCATTGACAACCTGTGAGTCATGTCTTCTTGAAAAGATGACCAAATCATCTTTTACCGAAAAAGATGAACGAGCTAGTAACTTATTGACCCTTGTACATTCTGATGTATGTGGGCGCACAAATGCTAGAGGTGGATATTCATATTTCATTACGTTTACAGACGACCTTTCTAGGTATGGTTATGTCTATCTAATGAGACATAAATCTGAATCATTTGAAATGTTCAAATTATATCGTAATAAAGTAGAAAAATAAACTGAAAAGAGTATTAAAACTCTTCGATTAAATCAAGAAGGTGAATACCTCACCAATGAGTATTTGACATATCTAGGTGAAAATGAGATTCTCTCCCAATGGACTCCTTCTGGTACACCGCAATATAATGGTGTGTCAGAAAGAAGAAATCGAACTCTATTAGACATGATTCGATCCATGATGGGGTTCGCTGATCTACCCATATCCTTTTGCGAATATGCACTTGAGTCAGCATGTTATATTTGTGGTTGATTGAGCATTCCCTAATTGATTTTGATGAGCTCAAAGCATTTGAGTTATTGTATGTTATACTAATGAATTCAATCGAGTGTTTCGGGCAAATATGTGTGAATTTCTAGTTAGGTGCCTTGATCTTTGGTTCAAAATAATTTGGATAAGTATTGGACTCAATTTGAACTAAAGTCTGCATCCCGAGTTGACTCCGGAAGATTACGAGTCGACTCCGAGAGGTTTAAAGGTTCTGGCACAACCTCGAGTCAACTTCGGTACTCTACGAGTCGACTCCGACTGAGAACAGACAGAAAGACAGTGATGCGGTTGGATCCACTAGACCGCCTCGGACTTAATCATTTGGTTATTTTTGCTTTTGAGTCCTTGATGTTAATTTTATTTCAGCATAGCCTTGCTCGGGTTAGCCGACTTGGCCTTTATTAGAGTCGCTTTGGGTTTAGTTGTTTCTTGAATTCAATTAGATCAAGTCAAGTTAAGGGGTCCGGTAGCCACCTATAAATAGATGTGGTGAGCACCTATTTCAGTATGCAAAAATTGATTGAAAGGCTTTTGCCCTAACTCTCTTCCCTTCTCTCTTCTCTTCTTGCGACGCCTTCCTCCTCTCCCTAGGCCGCCGTCCAAGGCCGCCGCCCCCTCCTTCATCCGGCTGCACCACCTCTGTCCCGAGAGGCCAGCCACCTCCTCCCTCTTCTTCCTCCCCTCCTTGATCCCTTCCACCTTCTACAAACAACTCCTTCCCGTTGGATTTTCAGCCCGTCCTTCCCTGCACAGTCATCAGTCGGAGGCTGATATCTTAAGATCCCGACATCATCTCTAGACCCACGACCTACCGCTGGAAAGCTAACGCGGAGATCTACAACATATCCAAAATTGAGATCAATCTGACGGACGGATCTTTAGAAATCGTGTCTGCAATCAGGTCAGAACTACCCTTCCAGAAATCAAGAAGAGTCAAGAATCTTGGGATACGGATCAAATTCTATCGGATCGCATCAATTTGGTATCAGAGCAGTTCAATCCTTGGCCTTGGAAGATGGTGAACACCCGCTCTACAACCTCGAAGCAGCAAGAAGCGGCATCTTCAAGGGGCGTCGACCCACATCAAGAAGGCTCGCGATCACCCGCGGCCCCGGCAGACCTGAGACCCGATCTTGATTCCACCGACCGTCTCTTGGAGTTCTTGCGTGGGAATCAAACAACTATGCAGCAGAGCCAACAACAATTGATGGAGAAGATGGATACCACGCAACGCCATATTGAGATGATGTTGCAACTATTGCTAAATCAGCGGCAAGAAACTCCACCGGGGGGAGCTCCGCATCGGACCCGGGTGGAATCTCCGGCCCCTACCCGTGGACGACCAGGACGGAGGGGACCCCCTCCTCGTGAGCCTCTCCTTCCCAACCCACCAGAGGAGATGCGGCTGGACCAAGGAGAAGATCGACCTAGACCTCGACCCGAGCTCATACCGATTGGCGCACGCGCTAGGGCTCGGGGGATGAGCCCGATTGGCATCGACGACGGGTCGGATATGGAGGATGATCCCATCCAGAATTTTCAGATGAGGAACCAGCGTGTGGGGGAGTACCCACGCCGAGGATATGAACGAGATCGGGACCGTAATGGAGATCGAGAGGGAGGAAATCGCGGACTGACTCTTAGGCTGAAATTTCTCAAGTTTAAAGACGGCGATCCTCTCGATTGGGTGTATCGAGCTGAGCGGTTCTTTCACTACCATGGCACAGCGGAGGACCAAAAGGTATTGATCTCATCTTTTCACCTAGAAGAGACCGCCCTGCGATGGTTTCAAACCGCCGACCGAGCCCGACCTTTCAACGGTTGGGAGGATTTTTCTGCAGCAATTTGTCGGCGTTTCGGCCCTACCGAGTACGATGACTTCCAGTCTATGCTATCAAGGGTCACCCAAAAGACTACTGTTAGAGCCTTTCAAGAGGAGTTTGAGAGGATCAGCAACCGAGTGGTGGGGTGGGGCGACTCCGCGCTGAAAAGCGTATACCTCGGAGGACTTCGTGTCGACATTCAAGCCGAGGTGAGGACTTTGCGGCCACAATCTCTGGAGGATGCCTTTGCCTTGGCCCTAATGGTGGAAGAGAAGATCAAGACCACTCGATCAGCGGCACGGGGCAGCTGGACCAACCCCCGGGCCGGCCAAACCGCAGGGGGCTCCATCGGCCAGCCGAGAGCGCCGACGGTTGCAGCAGCCAACACAGGGCCGAGGACCCCTCTTCGCTTGTCAGGTGACGTCAAGAGGGTTGAGCGTCCACCCGGGAGGACCTTGACACCGGCACAAGTGGAGGAACGTCGAGCAAAAGGCCTATGTTTTCACTGCGACGAGAAATTTACACCGGGACACCGGTGTGCGCGGCCCGTCGGAGCGGTGATGTTGATCGACGGATTGGAGGACGAGGCCGTGGCTGAAGATGGTGATGAGGTTGCTGAGGATGAGCCCCAAGATTTAGAGGCCAAGGAAGAGGACGTGCCACCTCAGATTTCATTACATGCCTACTCTGGATCGGCGACACCGAAAACGCTACGCGTGGACGGCATGATCAAAAGACGTGTGGTGCGTATCCTCATAGATACGGGCAGCACCCACAATTTTTTGGATGAGAGGCTCGTCAAACAGATCGGTCTCATAGCAGAGCCGACATTGGGCTTCGACGTGGCATTGGGTGACGGAGCCACGTTGAGGGCGGAGGGCATATGCCGAGGCATCACTTTGACGATTCAGGGCAGCCAATTCAAGCTCGATCTCTATCCGTTGGCATTACGAGGAGCTGATTTGGTCCTTGGTACGCAGTGGCTGCAGAGTCTTGGCCCGGTTACATTCGACTTCGCCGAGATGTGGGTGACTTTCAGACGGAGCGGACGGCGAGTTAGATTGGATGGCATTCGGCCTAGCCCAAGGGCTGCACTTCAGCCCCTAGTCGGCTTGCCCGGATCCGACGCGCACAGCTACTTGATGCAGCTCTTACCTCTGTCGACGGAGACCATGACGGAGGCAGGTATACCTACTGATTTGGCTGCTCTCTTACAGGGGTTCGCAGATTTATTTGAGGAGCCTCATGGTCTTCCACCCGAGAGGGAGCACGATCATCACATAGAGATTGTACCGGGAGCAGAACCGGCGAATGTGAGGCCTTACCGCTACCCGCACGTTCAGAAGGAGGAGATCTCAAAGATGGTACGAGAGATGTTGGAGAGCGGCATCATTCAGCCCAGTAGAAGCTCATATTCATCGCCGGTGCTGCTGGTACATAAGAAGGACGGGACGTGGCGATTCTGCGTCGACTACCGGGCACTTAACGCGATCACCGTTAAGGACCGGTATCCGATTCCAATCATCGAGGAGCTGTTGGATGAGCTTGCTGGTGCGGAATACTTTAGCAAACTTGATCTCCGTGCCGGATACCACCAGATCCGTGTCAGGCCCGAAGATGTGCACAAGACGGCGTTTCGGACACACGATGGCCATTATGAGTTTAGAGTGATGCCGTTCGGCCTCACCAATGCACCAGCGACGTTCCAGGGGCTCATGAATGACATATTCAGACCATTACTACGGCGGTATGTCCTTGTATTCTTCAATGACATACTGGTTTACAGTCGTTCATGGCAGGAGCACCTAGAGCACTTAGAAGAAGTGCTGAAAATTCTGCGCGGAAATCAATTGAAGGTAAAGCGATCCAAGTGCCTATGGGCCGAGCCGAAGGTCGAGTACCTAGGCCATGTCATCTCTGCTGCAGAGGACCAAGCAAAGATACATTGCATGACCGAGTGGCCGCTACCCAAGAACCAAAAGAAGCTGCGAGGATTTTTGGGCCTAACCGGTTATTACTGCCAGTTTGTGGAGGGATATGGAAAGATCGCCGCGCCACTGACCCTGTTGCTGCGAAAGAGCGAGTTTAGATGGACCGAGGCAGCGACGGAAGCATTCGAGAAGCTCAAGGAAGCCATGACGACGGCCCCGGTTTTGGTACTACCCGATTTCGCCAAACCGTTTGTAGTCGAGTGCGATGCTTCCGGTGCCGGCATTGGTGCTGTTTTGATGCAGGAGGGACGGCCAATTGCTTTCATGAGCAAGGCGTTGTCCCCTAGGACCCGCTTGTTGTCCACATATGAGAGGGAGATGATGGCGGTCATCCATGCAGTCACAAAGTGGAGGCCGTACCTTATCGGCCGCCGATTCATCGTTCGGACTGATCAGCAGAGCCTTCCATTTTTTCTTGAGCAGCGCATACATACTCCAGCCCAGCAGAGGTGGGTGTCGAAGCTTCTCGGCTACGACTATGAGATGGTGTACAAAAAGGGCGCAGAAAATCGAGTAGCGGATGCACTATCGCGCCATCCCGAGTCCGGCGAGTTGGCGGCTTTGACTACGCCGTTTTTTCCTTTTATTTCAGACTTGAGGACCGCCACATGCCGGGATCCGAACCTAGTACAGATCCAGAGGGAGTTGGCAGCAGATCCGAGCAGTCATCCCGAGATGGAGGACCGAGATGGGTTGATTCTGGACCATGGGTTGATCCGCGTGCCCACCGATTCAGCCATGCGGCAGGTATTGATCCAGCACTTCCATGATACTCCTTTTCCTGGACACGAGGGATTTTTCAGGACTTACAAGAGGCTGAGTCAGAGCTGTACGTGGGTAGGCATGAAGGCAGCGGTCAGAGCTTATGTACAGCAATGCGATGTGTGCCAAAGGGCGAAGACGGATTCACTGCGACCTGCGGGTTTACTTCAGCCTTTACCGATTCCTGATCAGGTTTGGGAGGATGTGTCGATGGACTTCATTGAGGGGCTGCCATTAGTTCGAGGGTACTCAGTGATCATGGTCGTTGTGGACCGCCTCAGCAAGTATGCCCACTTTTCGGCGCTCGCACATCCATTTTCTGCTCGACGGGTGGCAGAGGTCTACATACGGGACATTGCTCGATTACATGGTATGCCTCGGACTATTGTTTCTGATCGTGACCGCATTTTTGTTAGCGCATTCAGGCAGGCTTACTTCAAACAGCAAGGGACGAAGCTTGCCATGAGCTCGGCTTACCACCCTCAGACCGATGGGCAAATGGAGGTGGTAAACCGCTGCATCGAGCAGTACTTGCGCTGTATGATTGGTGATCGGCCCCGAGAGTGGCTTTCTTATTTACCTTGGGCCGAGTATTCGTACAACACCGCTTTCCACTCAGCCATAGGGATGACACCCTTTGAGGCGGTGTATGGACGAGTACCACCGACGCTGCGAGTTTATGATCCACTGTCACATTCGGACCGGACAGAGGCAGATTTTGAGCTCTTAGACCGCGATGCTACCTTACGGCGGTTAAAGTTCCACATAACGACTGTGCAGAACAGGATGAAGCAGCTGCATGATCGGAAGCACAGAGATCCAGTATACGAGGTGGGCGACTGGGTATACGTTAAGGTGCAGCCTTATCGACAGTTGACACTGCGGCCCATGGCAAACCAGAAGCTCTCTCATCGCTTCTATGGGCCCTTTCAGATAATGGAGCGCATTGGACCCGTGGCGTATCGCTTGGACTTGCCGACTACATCGAGAGTTCACCCGGTATTCCACGTGTCGCTTCTGAGGGCCCGGCTTGGACCCAAGACATCTGTCGGCCCAATCATACATGAGCCACCGGAGGACGAGGTAGTGGAGCCGGTTCGAGTGCTGGCGAAGCGTAGAATACGAGTAGAAGGACGACTGGAAATCCAGATACTAGTGGAGTGGCTGGGGAGAGCAGCAGACCAGGCCACATGGGTGTTTGAGACTGAGATACTTGATCGTTTCCCTGACTTCCGACCTTGAGGACAAGGTTAAGGGAAGCGTGGTGGAGTGATGCGGTTGGATCCACTAGACCGCCTCGGACTTAATCATTTGGTTATTTTTGCTTTTAAGTCCTTGATGTTAATTTTATTTCAGCATAGCCTTGCTCGGGTTAGCCGACTTGGCCTTTATTAGAGTCGCTTTGGGTTTAGTTGTTTCTTGAATTCAATTAGATCAAGTCAAGTTAAGGGGTCCGGTAGCCACCTATAAATAGATGTGGTGAGCACCTATTTCAGTATGCAAAAATTGATTGAAAGGCTTTTGCCCTAACTCTCTTCCCTTCTCTCTTCTCTTCTTGCGACGCCTTCCTCCTCTCCCTAGGCCGCCGTCCAAGGCCGCCGCCCCCTCCTTCATCCGGCTTCACCACCTCTGTCCCGAGAGGCCAGCCACCTCCTCCCTCTTCTTCCTCCCCTCCTTGATCCCTTCCACTTTCTACAAACAACTCCTTCCCGTTGGATTTTCAGCCCGTCCTTCCCTGCGCAGTCATCAGTCGGAGGCTGATATCTTAAGATCCCGACGTCATCTCTAGACTCACGACCTACCGCTAGAAAGCTAACACGGAGATCTACAACATATCCAAAATTGAGATCAATCTGACGGACGGATCTTTAGAAATCGTGTCTGCAATCAGGTCGGAACTACCCTTCCAGAAATCAAGAAGAGTCAAGAATCTTGCGATACGGATCAAATTCTATCGGATCGCATCAGACAGAAAGAAGAGTTTCAGACCCTGTCAGCGAGTCGACTCCAAAATATTTCGAGGCGACTCCGATGCTTGCCAAGTCGACTCCCGAGGGTTCCGAGTCGACTCCAAAAGATAACAGACAGAAAGACAGAACGATGGATTTTGGATCCTATTACCGAGTCGACTCAAGAAGGTTACGAGTCGACTCCGACGTTTGGCGAGTCGACTCGTAGTTTTGTCCGAGTCGACTCCTAGAGGAAAGCAGTCAAAAAGGCAGAGAACCAATCTCAGAAATCCTGTGAACGAGTCGACTCCAAGAGTTCTAGAGTCGACCCCCATATCAGCCGAGCCGACTCCAACAAAGCGCAAGTTGACTCCGAGGCAGATCAGCTCAATAGACAGAGAATCGGCTTTTCGGACTCTGAGAACGAGTCGTCTCCTGAAGATCTCGAGTCGTCTCTCAAGACAGCCGAGTCGACTCCAAGAAAACCCAAGTCGACTCGAGGAAGAAAAACTGAAAGATGGGTTTCTGGAACCCTGAGAACGAGCCGACTCCTAAGTGCCCGAGTCATCTCCAGATGTTGGCGAGTCGACTCCAGATTTGATCCAAGTCGACTCCAGGCCGGGACAAGTACTTTAATTCAAATCCTAAACAGTGAGCGAGTCGTCTCCAGTAAAGCGTGAGTCGACTCCAGCAACAGCCGAGTCGACTCCAGATCGTACGAGTCGACTCCGATCCCAACGGATACATTGTCAGAATGTGCAAACGGGATAGAACGGCTCCAAGTCTCTTTCTAACGGCTAGTTTTCGAATGAAACCACTTAAATAGCCAGAGTGAATAGTAGAAGACATGAAGTGAGCCATTCAATCTGAGCATTAACGCATTTCAACTACCAAGAGCTTCAAGAGAGTAAATCCAAGAAAAAGAAGGAAGAAGAGCATTCAACTCATTCCAAAAAGCGCTTCCTTTGCATTCAAGGCTCTCCTACTGTCCTTCAACCTTCAGTGCTTTCAAGAGGACACTCAGAAATCGAGAAGCCCCAACTTTCCCATCTAAAATCTGTTTGAGGGCTTTTAACTTTACTCTGTTTATATTGCACTCACATCTGCTTTTTAGAAGCTTTCTCTATGAACACTTAAACTTTGTCTTTCTTACTTGATTCAATCAGGGGATTGAATCAAGGGTTGTAAGGTTTATTGGTGAGCCAAAGATAAAACCAACGGTGTAAGGTTGTGGTTGGTGAGCCCGGAAAAACCAACTGAATTTGATTATGAACCCGAAGAAACAATCGGGTGGTTCTAGTCGGTGAGCCTGTGAAAACCAACCGAGTTCGTTGTAAACTCGTGAAAACAACAAGTTGGGTTGTTAGCTTGTTAAACAACCGGCTGTAATCCTAGGGATTATAGTGAACTCTCAAGTGCGGCTTGGGGAGTGGACATAGGAGTAAGAGTTAGCTCCGAACCACTATAAACTTTACTGTGTTTGTATTGGCTGATTGTCTCTTACTCTCTCTTCACTCACTGCATCTAGTAAACTAACTAATTTGCTTACAATAGTTTTAGTTAATTACTCATTATAGTTTTAATTGGTCAATATTTAATTAAAACCCAATTCACCTCCCCTCTTGGGTTGTCTCCTTGGGCAACAAGTGGTATCAGAGCAAGTGCTCTCATATCGATTGGTGTTCCAATCCTAAAAGAGTAAAAGATTAAGATGACAACCCCTTTTGGATCTTCCTTTAGTGAGGGGCAATCCACCAATAGGCCTCCATTATTCAATGGAACCAACTATACCTATTGGAAGGCTAGAATGAGGATATTTATCCAAGTCCAAGACTATGATGTTTGGAGTATCATAGTTAATGGACCACATATTCCTTCTATCTATGTTGATAATATTACTATACCCAAGCTTGAAAAAGATTGGGATGAAAACGATAGAAGGAAGGCACAACTAAATGCCAAAGCAATGAATGTTCTTTATTGTGCCTTGGACCCTAATGAATTCAATAGAATCTCTACTTGTAATTCTGCAAAAGAGATATGGGATAAACTTGAAGTGACCCATAAGGGGATCAATCAAGTCAAAGAATCTAAAATTAACATGCTAGTTCACAAATATGAGCTATTTAAAATGGAGTCTAATGAAACCATCTCTAGCATGTTCACAAAATTTACTGATATTGTCAACGGCTTGAAAAGCCTAAGCAAAAGTTATACTAACAGTGATCTTGTCAGAAAAATTCTTCGCTCCTTACCAAGGTCATGGGAAGCCAAGGTCACGGCAGTCCAAAAAGCAAAAGACTTGAACAAGCTGCCACTCGAGGAGCTTCTTGGATCTCTAATGATGCATGAGCTCACAATGAAACAACACAGCGAGGAAGAATCCTCCCATAAAAAAAAGGTAATTGCCCTCAAATCTACTTCTTCTAACAAAGATCTTTCTTGCAGTAGCAGCAGTGAAGAAGAAGAAAATGATGAAGATGAAGAAGAGGCTCTTCTTGTACGAAAATTCAGAAGATTCATCAATAGAAAGAAGTCCTTCTATAAGAGGAGAGTTTCCTCGAATTCCTTCAACAAGGATAAAGGTAAGGAAAGAGAAAGTGAGGGAACCGGATACTATGAATGCAAGAAACCTGGTCATTTCAGAGCCGACTGCCCCTTGCTGAAGAAGGGCAACAAACACAAGAAGAAGAAAGCTCTTGTCACCACATGGACTGACTCCGATAAGTCATCATCATCATCGGAAGAAGAACAAGAGAAGAAGGCTAATTTCTGTTTTATGGCAAACGAAAATGAGGTAATATCTGAAACTCATTTAGACTTTACCTTTGAAGAATTGTATGATGCCTTTAATGAACTAATGGATGAATATAGAACACTAAGCGTTAAAAACAAAGAATTAAAGCTAGCTAATCAATCTTACATTCATAAAAATGATAAATTGATTAAGGATAAGGATTCTTTAGTCAAAGAAAATTTAGAACTTAAAACAAAGTCCCAATTGCTAACTCAAAAAACTGATGTCTTAATCAAAGATAAAGAAAGACTAACTAAGAAAATTTCAGAATTTAAAAACAGTAATCATACTTTAAAAGATAATTCAATTACTAATGTTAAATCATTGAGTGAAGAAAACTTGAGATTAACTAAAGAACTTGAAAAATATAAACCTATTGTAGAGAAATTTACCTATAGCTCTGAAAAACTAGAAATGATCCTTAATAGTCAAAGAGCTGTGTTTAATAGAGTCGGGTTAGGGTATAGACCTAATAATAAGCAAAAACTACTTAAAATTTTTTTTGTAAAAGCCGATGAAAGTAAAACTAAGAATGTGACCTGTTTTTGTTGTGGTAAAGTAGGACATAAAGCTAATATATGTAACCATAGAAAAACAGAAGCTAAAAGAAAAATTAAACGGATTTGGGTTCCAAAAGGAACTAACACAACTAACCTTGAAGAACCCAAAAAAACTTGGGTACCTAAGATTGTATGATTTCTTTGTGTATGAGTGTCTTGCAGCCAAGCTCAATAAACACTGTTGGTACTTGGATAGTGGCTGCTCAAGGCAAATGACGGGTGATAAGGAGCAATTCTTCACCCTAGAGTCTAAGAAAGGAGGCGCGGTGACTTTTGGAGACAATAACTAAAGTCACATCATTGGTATCGGTAAAATACAAATCACGCCTTCAACCTTTGTTGATAATATTCGGTTTGTAGATGGTCTCAAGCATAACTTACTTAGTGTTAGTCAATTATGCGATAGAGGTTTTGATGTTTTGTTTAAGCCAACTATATGCATCATAACCAACTCAATTGACAATAGCTTAGTTTTCAAAGGAAGAAGGTTTTCCAACTTCTTCTATTCAGCCCTTCCACCGTTTATGGTTGGAAGGGTTAGTTCTTATATTTGACCTCGGAAAGGAGTTAGGACTTCCTAATGCGAGGGACCATGCCGAAGAAGTAGGCAATGAACTTGCTTCCCATTTTTTCTCTAACGAGAAGAAAGTGACAGTCAATACCCTTTATGGTATAAGAGCATCGTCTTTCGTTGAACTACTTTCTAAAGTTGCCCTGATGAATACTGATCTTAGTCTGGCCTTTGCTGAGTGTAACTTCTTGTTTTGACTGAACTTTGTTTTGTTTCAAGTGTAAATGCTTGACTTCTCGGACCTATCTTCTCTTTTGTTTGTGCAGGGATGAGTTCAACCTCAGTGAAATCATGTCTGAGGATGCCAAAGGAGCCACCAACAAAGGAAAGCCTGGCCAAGTTGAGGTTGATCATTGGAGGAAGAAGAAGAAAAAGAAGGCGTCCATTGCTCCACCAGCTCTTGAAACCAAGGGTCGACTTGATTGATCCAAGGGTTGACTCGACTGATCCAGAGGTGGACTCATGAACATGTTCCAACATTTGTTAATGTATGAGGGTCAACTCTTGAAATTGTCTAAAATTGAAGTCTTATATTTTCTTCTTGTGGATATTCAGGAGTCGACTTTTAGTGTTCTTGGGGTCAACTCTTCTTAGTTTAGAGCTTCATAAATTTGAGCATTAAGAGTTCTGGATTGATATCTTTTTGGCTTCCTGTGATCATTGTAGTACACTCCAAACAAATAATTAATAAACTTTTTGGTCAAACATTTGTTATCATTAAAATAAAACCTTTAGGTCAACACCAAAAGTTTGTTGAACTGTAATTTTTGAGATTATAGTGAAAATTCCCAGATAGGTAGCTTTGGGGAGTAGATGTTGGTGCGAGTAGACTTTGAAGTACTATAAATCTATTGTGTTCCTCTTTTGTGTTGAGCTTTATATTTTCAATACTTGCTGCTGTGTTGATTGGCCTGTTCACCATCTCTCACCCACACACAAACTCATTCTTGCTGATTTTCTGGTTGCTGAATACTCTCTGCTTGTTTGGTTAATTGTTATCGAGTTTTAGAATTTTGAAAAGAAACCCAATTCATAACCCATTTCTCTTAAATAAACATGAGAGAGAGAATCCTAATCTTCCCAAGGAGTGACAAGCCTCCACGTCTTCTTCAAAATATATTATCCAAGGATGCAAGCTATTATAAATGCATAACTAGGGAAGAGGTACTGTGTTTCATCTGCTCTGCGTTTCACTAATCATACTCAAGAGTGTTGGGAGGATCTCAGGGTTAGATAGGAATGCTTGGTGCTGGAAGTTAGGATCAGAAAATGGAGGGGCCCCCTGCTAGGTAGGAAGTATATGGTGGATTTTGGGGTGCCTGAGAAAATTCCGACAAGTGTAGATATATAGAATGTTTAAGAACAGTTACAAGCTTCTTAGACTAAGCAGATGTGACAATTTATAAATATGAGATGAGAGAAAAAGCCTGGAATGAAGGCAACGGTAGAGCTTGGCTTCTTTCTCTCTTGATCCTCCTCAGATGACTCGAAAAGCTTGAAGATCAGACGCCTTGAAAGTTGAGAAGAACGCAAAGATTTCTCTTAGAAGCTCTCCTTCTCTTTTGACTTGGAATCCCACTCCAAAGCTCAAGAATGATTCTTCTCTTTTAATGCGCTTTAATGCTAATTCACTTATCCTACTTCTAGATTTCTGACAATATAGCTGTTGGCGTCCTAGCAGATTTGGAGTCGACTCGAGCATTCTGCGAGACGGCTCGCTTGAGGTAGGAGACGTCTCACGCCTGTGGGGAGTCGGCTCGCGGTCGGGCTCTTTAAAAGTCGCCTTCTGTCATTTTTGCAGAAGACGACTTGCAACACTCTGAAGTCGACTCATGCTTTTGGCTCGTTAAACTGACTTTCTGTTTTTCTGCAAGGAGTCGGCTCATAACAGACTGGAGTTGACTCATGCTCTAGCTCTTTGAAACTGCTTTTCTGTCTTTCTATGAAGAGTCGACTCGCAACATACTGGAGTCGACTCGTGCTCTGGTTCTTTGAAACTGCTCTTCTGTCTTTCTGTGAAGAGTCGGCTCGCAACATATGGGAGTCGACTCACGCTTTGGTTCTTTGAAACTACTCTTCTGTTCTACAGTAGGAGTCGACTCGTCTCGATCATGAGTCGACTCGAGAATGTGCCAGTTCATTTTCTAAGTACTAGAAACGTCTCATCCACAGTGAGAGACGTCTCATGAACTGTTCCATGGCAACTAAGGTTCATTTTAAGTGTTCAACTTATCTTAATTCCTTCGAACCTTTTTCGAATAAATTCTTCCTAAGTTTTTATATATTTTTTTTCTGAAACACTCACTTAAGAATATTAGTACAATAAAATAAGAAATATACTTAAATATTTTGGGCTCATCAAAATCAAATAAGGGATCAAATACAATTGATCAGCCGTTTGCAAAAGGTGTCCGACTAAACATGTTAGGTGATTAACTGTTTAATTCAGACAGCACTAGATGTCAAGAAACGTACTCCACTGATGGCACTATGCAGACATCGAGCTCCTAAAAATCAATTATTTCCATTAGAGCTATCTGTTGCTGGTAAGGAGCTACCTTAGGAAGAAAAATGGCCGGATTAGTGTAAAAAATCCATCGGCTGAATCAACAAAAACCCGTTTGAATTGCGTCAGATTGATCCTAGTTGCAATATGGTTGCTACCATAATGAATTAGTTATTGTTGAAGGGTTCCTCTCCTCCT
Source organism: Phoenix dactylifera (assembly GCF_009389715.1). NCBI lineage: Eukaryota > Viridiplantae > Streptophyta > Magnoliopsida > Arecales > Arecaceae > Phoenix > Phoenix dactylifera. The sequence goes on along the minus strand of NW_024067818.1, from coordinate 250,808 downwards.
GGCAACAATGAGGCTATGATAATTCATTAATGTTGCATGATGGAGCTCCAGAAAATTTAAGATTATGAAGATGTCTATGCAAGATTTCGCAACATTCATAACTCAAATTTTTTTGACGGATAGGTGGATGTTGATGAGGATCAAAGATGATGCTAAGAAAAACTTTGAACAACAATGTAATAGTCAGTGTGGTATCATATACAAACCTAGGAGTGAACAAAATGGTTATGAGGAAAAGTGAAAAGAAAGCTTCAAATGGTTGAAATTGGCCTTCTCCTGAAAATGATCATCATGTAAAAGTGGAAATAGTAGAGTATATTGTTTCGGTTGGTTTGTTCTCTTGATCATGTTCTTTAAGTTTTGCTAGGATATTAGGTGCTTGAGTTTGGGTTTGTTGTTCAGATGGCACTTTCGCCGAGATGATCTATGTACCAAGTCTCAGTCCATCTTCGCCAAGGCCATGGTTGGTTTGTTGGTTATCTCTGACCAACAGACAGATTGTCATTTCTTTTAGACCGCATTGATAGAGAGAGAGAGTAGAATTATTGTTTCTAAATTGTAAACCTTTTGGACCAGCGCTCACATAAAAAGAGAGGGTTGATGACCACCGCAATCACCTTGATACTGGAGAAAAAGGGAAGAGAATACATCAATTAGCATTATTGTCGCAATATTAGATGGTTCGTGAATTATAAATATGTAGAACATGGTAAACACATCGTTCACCCATTTTCACATGATGCTTTACTGATTTATTTGAATAAGAGATGAAAAAGAGAACAAAATTTCATTTATTGCTCAAATGCAGCAGCAATTTTCTTCTGGATGAGCTCCACCCCAAGACGAGGAGATAACCTTGGAAGTGTTTCCTGAAAATACAAATTCGATAGAGATGCTGCAATTCGTGTCATAGATTTTTTTAAAAAAATAAATTAAAAAAAAGCATAAAAATAAAATTAAAGATGCTTGACACTAAAAATGGCATGCTGACATGCAAGCCAACAAGGTGTATACCGTATCCATCTATAGAAAATTTACGTATACAACACCATGCTTGATTAATCGAACATAAAAGTTCACCAAGCTGTCAATAAATAGCTCAAAGTTCGCAAATTTGAAAAATTAATCCAATTAACAGACTATGGGTACTGCATAAAAGTCAAATGTGCTTTAATTATCACTAGAAAACACCATACAATAACAGCTCACCATAGACTCTTGAAGAAAGGGGAAACAAGGATTTAGAAAGTTAACAGTCTGCAACATATCTTGTACCTCACTGATACAAAATCTTGCAACTCTTTGTGATTTTCATGCTATAAATATTGCACTTTATGTATACTGAAAAGATGTGTAGAAAAAACCTTTTTTCCATTACATTTCAACAACTATCAGATATTAAATGAAAAAAAAAGAGGTTGCTATTTTTTAAGAGAGAGAAAGGGGGCCAATCCACACTACAATTACCTGAGTTCAAATACTTTGGAATGCACAACCCAAGATTTGAAACCAGAACCTCTGTTTGCTAGATAAAAGGGTACGACTTATAAGACAAGCCCCAATTTAGGATCTTTTGGGGGCATTATTCTGTGTCTATCTGTCTCTATTAAAGAAATCCATTAAAACATAAGAAATGACAAATTATAGTGATAAAAGTTATCAAGTCCTTAGGTTCAAACTGGATTATATTTTTCTAGATATGCCAATTTATGACCAAAATGAGTTTTGGCACATGAAGCCCAACTACTTTGACAAATCCTTCTTAACTCCATGTGGGAGAAGGCTCAGAAGTGCTTTTTTTATTATGTTTAGATAAACAATTAGAGTTGAATGTCAATCACACAGGTAGTGTCATGCCTCGAGATCCCATCAAATTTGAACCCCAAGTGACCACCTCGAGATCCCATCAAATTTGAACCTCAACCAAAAACAAAAAAAATAAAATTTAAGCTTGACCGTCTCCAGTAAAAATACAATCAAAATTTCATAAAAATTTAACATCCTTAATAAAAGCCACATGATCAAACAAGGTATAACGCGAAACATACTAAATCTCATGACGTCTATATTAGAAATCTATTTAGAACCATGAAAATAATGTCGTACATATTATTATATCTTCAAAGGCACATACTGAGACATCGCAAACATCACTTTAATGATCATTAGATCCAAATGTCAACATAAAAATATCAAAGCCAGTTCTTCAAAAAAATCCACTAGAGCTCTCATTAACTATTCTCTTTTTTTTTGGTACATCGGCAACTCACACATAATAGGCGTGAGTATTGCATTAACTACTCTTAAAAGTTATATAATAGACGTAGCCACAAAGTTCAGCAAACTTCTACCATATCAAGACACTTAAAAGGTCCCAAACAATTGACTTTGATGGGAAAAAAAAAAGCAGATGATTATATTAATTTACTGAAACCATTTGGCTATGAAATCCCAGAAAAAAATGTTTTTAATAAAAATAGGTTGTCGGAAAAGTGGTTTTAACTCAAGTTTAGAAAAGGGTCGAAAAATTAAAACAAAAGTATAACCTAAGTACCGACTCAAAATCAATTGGCCAAAGCAAAAACCAAATATTAAAAACTCATAATTCACATAATTTCATTTTTTTTAGAAAAAAGTTTCACTTATAGCTCAAGGCTACATAAAATCCTCATTGTAGAAAAGGCCACACAAGCCTCCCTGCTAATACCAATGAGACCACATTAAATCCTCGAGGTCCGCATGAACCACTTGGCCAAGGATCCACAAATCGTTATCGATAACTTGAATGAGGCCGAAATACCAACTAGCAAATAGGGTCTAAAGAAATCCCCATTAATAACTCAAATAGGTTCATACCACCTGGCAACCATGGGTCCAAGGAAATCCTTATCTATAATTTGAATAAGGCCACACATACCATCTAGCTAGTGGTCCAAAAAAATGCTCATCAATATTTTGAATGAGGCCCCACCTGGCTAGGCATCCAAATATGCCTTTTTCTTATGTTTCTAACTTATAAATTTCACAAGATACCTTAGAAAACGCTTATAATATGCTCCAAAGAAAAAAATTGATATAAGGATAAAAACCAAAATGGAATTTCAATCAATCCAAATTCCAAAATATCCATTTAAAATTTTATTTAGGTTCGAAATTTTCATAGTCAATCCCACAGCTAGATAAAGGAAGAGGGTTGTGGTGAGTTGATGACTAGTGTAAAACTACAATTGTGAGAGCCCAGTTCATTAACCGGCCCGCATACAGCTAAACCAGTGGGCCCGGCCTATTGGCCGTTGCGGCCTCTAACTCTTCGGGGGCTATAAAAGCCCCGAATGTCCTTCCTCAGCAATAGGGTTTTTTGAACCCACGTTGATGCCGCCGGAGAGGGGTGTCGCAGTTCATCCCCGAAGCTAGGTAAGCCCCCGACCACCTCGTTTTCTTTCTTGCATTTCCTCCTCCCGATCCACTTGGGAGGATAGATCAATTAAAAAAAAAAGAAAAGAAAAGAAAAGAAGAAGAAGAAGAAGAAGAGGAAGGGAAGGGGAAGGGCTTTACCTGTGGTATTCAACAGCGGATCCATCACGGGAAGCGGTCGCAGGCTCAGCCGCAGCCGTCCTACGGGCGCTGCTGGCCGGTCGCGGGCATCGTCGGCCTCGGCTGATCTCCTCCCAAGCAATCCGGCACAGAGATCTTCCCCCTTTGCTTCGCGGGAAAAGAGGGGAGATCTAATGAATCGTGAAAGGAAAAGAAGAGAAGAAGAAAAAGGGAAGAAGGCCAACCGCCGCGGGCTTTTCTTCTTCTCCCGTGCGCGTGTCTCCTCCGTAGGAAGAAAGAGAGGGTCGACCGCCATGGACGCCGCCGGCCATGGTTCAGCTCCTGCCGAGCTCGCCCTCCTCCCTTCGTGGGAGAAGAAAGGAGAAGAAAGGGCGAAGGAGGAGTCAGGAGAAGAGAAGAGGAGAAAAAAAAGAAAGAAGAAAGCAAGGGAGAAGCTTCAGGAAGAAACAGGAAGAGAAGAAAAGAAAAAGAAAGAAAAAGAAAAAAAAAGAAAAAGAAAACAAAACAAAACAAAAAAATAACTAATAATAAATAAATAAATAAAATAAAATAAATAGAAAAGTTGAGAATAGCAAATAATTGATTTTATATGATATTGATAGGTACAGTGGAGTTGCCCAACTGTACTTAAGGATTCGTGAGTGAATCAATGTAACATTGGCACTGATCTTAAAGTTTTTAAATTACTATTTATTTATAATTATGAAAATGTATTGGTTATGATATATTTTTTTCAAAATTAGGATCAAGTATATGATTGCATGTGATTCATGAATTTGATTAAAGGTCATCCTTCATGAATATTTGATGGTGTATGAGTTATAAAATTATGATTATGTTAGACTGCATGAAAAATTATATTTGAGGCATGCTTATGTATTTTTAAATTATATGATGTCGTTTATCATTTTTCAACCTATTTATGATGATTATGATTTATAAAAGAAAAGGAATAAAGATTTATGAACTCTCAGATAGTTATGCCCGCCTCTAGAAATAGAAGTCAGTCGACACCTTGGAGTTAGCATCCAAAGAATAACAGGCCCTCTGCCAATGGGTTAAAGTTGGTAATGAATAACAGAATTAGTCGACTAAGATTAACAGACCCTATCACGGAATTATAGTGACCATAGCAGAACATCCATATGAGAGTATGTTTTATAAAGTATGGATAAATGGCAACCTTTCTATATGACTTGCATTATCATGATTATGAACTTTCATGGATGGAACATGCATTGTTTTATGACCTAATTTGTGTATATCATCTATAAAATGTTTTATTTTGCTACAACTGTTGACTTCTTAATCACTGCATTGGCATAATTATGCTTGATCCAATAAGATAGTACTTGGTTACTTACTGAGCTGTATAGCTCATATCTTTTCATCTATCTTTTTCCTACAGATGAATAAGACTACTAGGAGCAGGGAGCTTGGTGTTATTTAGGGTTGGGGTAACTGAAAATATTATGTAATAATCAAATTTTAGAAGCTCTGTACTGTTTCAATTTCATGAATAATGTTATGACATTAGTAAATGAACCTATTTATTTTTGTTATGAAATTTTAAGTGACTTCATGTTATTGTGTGCATAAGATTGCAATAGCACGGCCGTGTCATGATCCGGATTCGGGGCGTGACAACAATCATCCTATGAGCATGAACCAAGGAAATTGTTAGGGCATTCCTTATTAGCGACATGCTGTATTGGATCTCAAGTGTAGCGAAAAGTGAGCAAAGAATAACTAAGGCATTCTCTAGAAGCGACGCGCCCTATTAGCATCTGAATATATAATCAGACGTAGGTTAGAATTCTCACGCTTTAATGGATGGTTGTGATTGAAAAAGTTAGTCCAAGAAAATAGGATACATTTAGCAAATTAGGAATATTGGGTCATTGACTGGGAAATGGAACTAATAGATACAGCAGCTAGGAGGAGAGTAAAAATTGCTTGCCTACCAGAGACGAGTAGATAGGAGAAAAGGCAAAGAAAGTTAGTAAGACAAATTACAAATTTTGGTTTATTAAAAAAGATAGAAATAAAAGTTGAGTAGGAGATAAAATAATCTTGATAAAAATTAGTGTTTTAGAGAGGAATCTATTAATATTATTAATGCTTATACTTCTCAAGTAGGATTTTATGATGTTATAAAGCAATGCTTTTAGAAGAACATGGATGGACTCAAGAGATTCCTAGTAGAGAAGAAATTTATCAGAGGAGATATAAATAGGCAGATGGGGAAATATAATGTAGGTTTTGAAATGATGTATGAAGTTTATGTTTTTGAAGATAAAAACGAAGAAGAAGATGCCATTTTGGAATTCTCAATAACATATGACTTAGTATTAGTTAACACTTCAAAATGGACTCACACTTGATAACATTTAAAAGTAAGCATAATACTACATAAATAGATTTCTTCCTTACTAGAAAAATTGATTGAGTTTTATGGAAACATTATAAGATCATATTAGTTGAGAGTTCGACCACCTAACTTAGTTTGGTAATTTTGCATGTGTATTAGAAATTGCAAGAGAATAACTGAAGAAAATAAGAACCCAAGAACTGGAAGATGGAATTTGTGAGGAGAAAAACAAATAGCTTTTAAAAATAAAATGTTGAAGAAAATAAGATCTAGACAGGAAAAGTAATACTATATAAAAAGAGATGGCTAAAAGTTTTAAAAAAGTAGCTTCAAAAGTATTAGGAGAATCAAAGGTAAAAAGGGGTTATCCAGTAAGGTATATTAAGAAAGTTCAGTTGGCAGTTAAGACTAAAAAAAAGTGCCATAGAAGACTATCTAAATATAAGGATGGAGAAGCATATAAAGCTATAAGGTGGCTAAGAAAAAAGCTAAGAAGGTCATACAAGAGCATAGAATTTAAGCATATAAAAAAGTTATATTGCAAGGTAGAAACAAAAAAAGTGGAGTAAGATATCTATAAGATTGCAAGACTGGGAGAAGGAAAAATTGAGACTTAGACTTCGATTAAATGCATCAAAGATGAAAATCAAAAAAAATTGGTTAAGAAAGACGAGATCCAAAATGATGAAATCATTCTAATAAGTTATTCAATGAAAATCATGTAAACAATTTAGTTTATCTGACTAGTTTCATTGAGGATAAAAGATATTAAGTATATAAAGTTAGAGTACTTGCCAAGTTGAAGAAAAAATATTCTAGAACAGCCATATGGCCAACTATGCTTTATGGTATAAAATGTTGGGCAATTAGAAACAACATATGCATAAGTGGATGAAATGAGAATATGGAGATGGATGCACGATAATACAAGAAAAGATAGAATACGAAATGAAGTTATTTGTAAAAAGATTGAGATAACACTAATCAAGGATAAATTGAGAGAAGGATGACTTACATGATCTGAACATATATAATGTAAGCCGAGGGATGCACCAATATGGAGTGATTTGATATACATATAAAAGGAAAGAGGGTTAGAGGTAAATCGATAATTTATGGGATGAAGAACCAAGAAAGGACTTGGTATCTCTTCATCTTTCAAAAACTATAGCCTTAAACAAAGTGGAATGGAGGAAAAGGATTTATGTAGCCCAAAGCAACTAGGTTGGGATTAGAGTTAAATTCAGAATTTTCATATTAAAACCATGACAATTTTACATTAATAGTCCCAGGGTCCCAAAGAAAAAGGATAAGCCCAAAAATCATTGCAACCAATCATAGATTTCAAATTCCAAAACAATCTTAAAGTTGAAGCCAATTAAACAATCCAAAATATCAAAAGAGAATATTTATTATTTTAAACGAATATATGAATTTCAAATCAATACAAAATTTAGAAGACATAATAAACAATAAGCTTTGAAGTCTGACCAAAATTTTGTTTAGGTCTGAAATTAACTCATTAGCAAGAAGAACTAAGCTTCAAAGAAGCTAAGGATAGATTAAATTCCAAAGATAGAAAAGCTTGGAAAAGATCATTGTAGGTTTTAGGGTTTCAAAACTAAACATAACCCTGACAACTATAATAAGATTCAATAGTAAAATTCAAGGCATGCAGGAAGCCACTAATGTAATGAAGAAACTAACTCAAACAACCCAAGCTTCTCTTCCATATCATCATCTTCCTCCTCCTCCTCCTTGCCGAGCTGCCCTTCTTCCCTTCCACTGACTTGCCCTTTTTTCCTCTATTTATAGAAAAGGAGAGCCACTTCAGAAATAGCTGGGCCTACTTGACTACATTGGTTTCTGTTGACCCTAAAGGGTTGATTTTGATGATGCCAAATAGTTGAGTCAAAAGTTGACTAGTCTATTGCTTTGAGTTTAATTGATTAATTTCAAAAAGCAAAGAAGAAAGCCTTCAGCTACTCTTAGAAAAAAAAGCTCTACATCAAGAAGAACTACTTCAAAAAGGCTATGAAAATATTTCTTGGAAGCTCACATACAAGACTCAGAATTTCATTCTGAGCTACCTAAAAAGTTGACCCCAAGCTTACAACGAGTTGACTCCGACACACTGTCGCTGACTGATACGCCTTCACGAGCCGACTCCAGCAGATCGCAAGTTGAACCCAAAATAGTCTCAAAGGACAGACAGAAAGCCAAGAAATTTATCACACTGATGAGTCGAACTATGGAAATCACGAGCCGACTCTAGACAAAAGTGAGTCAACCCCTGAATGGCCACAGAGAAAAGATAGAAATGAAAAAAATATCATATTAGCAAGTTAACCAATTGAATTTACGAGCCGACTCCAGTCAAACTAGAGTTAACTTCAGAAATAGATGAGTCAACCCCAGAACGGTCATAATGGAAAGACAAAAAGCAGTAAAACTTAGTCCGTTGAAGAGTCGACCCCTGAAAGCAATGAGTCGACCCTAGTTATCTGACAAGTTAACTCCTGAACTAAGAGAGTCAACTCTACAAGTGCCACAAACGAAAGACGGAGTGTAGCAAAAATAGAAGCAAGTTCGAGACGACTCCTAAAGATCACGAGTCAACTCTTGAAAATCTTGAGTCAACCCTAAAAAATGCCAAGTAGACCCCTCTGCACCTAACACAATAACGATTAGTTATCCTATGAATCAGAATGGTTGTTTTTATCTCACAACGGCTCTATTACCTGTCTAACGGCAAGAAAAGTATTCCAACCTTATCCAAAGTGTATAAATGCATAACACTGTTGAACCTAAAGTGTTGATTTTGATGATGTAAAACAGTTGAGTTAAAAGTTGACTAATTTATTGCTTTGAGTTTAAATGATAAATTTCAGAAAGCAAAGAAGAAAGCCTTCAGCCACTCTCAAAAAAAGATCAACCATCTGAAGCTACACATCAAGAAGCTAAGCTCCAAAAGACCATAAAAACATTCCTTGGAAGCTCACGGACAAGTACTGAAAATTTTATTCTGAGCTACCTCAAAAGACAACCTCAAGCTTGCAACGAGTTGACCTCAGCACAATGTCGCTAACTGATGCACTTTCAAGAGCCGACTCTAACAGATCAATCGACCCTAGAACAATCTTAGAAGATAAACAAAAAAGCCAAAAAATTCATCACATCGACATGTTGACCCACAAAGTACTCAAGCCAACTTCGACATAGCAAGAGTCGACCCCAGACAAAAGCAAGTCGATCTCAGAATGGTCACAGAAAAAAAATAGAGCTAAGAAAATCACTGTATTGGTGTGTCCGCCAATGGAATTCACGAGCCGACTCTAGTCAAGTTAGAATCGACCCCAAAAATAGTCAAGTCAACCCCAGAACGGCCATAGTGGAAAGACAAAAACCAGCGAAGGACAGTCCATTGAAGAGTCGAGCCCTGAAATCAACGAGTCAACTCTTCAAAATCTCGAATCAACCCCTGAACTGGAAATGCCGACTCCACAAGCACCACAAACGAAAGATAGAGCATAAGAGAAACAGAAGCAAGCTCAAGCCGACTCCTGAAGATCACAAGTCAACTATCGAAGATCACGAGTCGACTCTCGAAGATCACAAATCTACTCCCGAAAATCGGCAAGTCGATCCCATAAATCTAAGAGTCGACCTCTCTATGTCTAACAACTATAATGGCTAGTTTGTCTACGACTCTAAACGGTTGTTTTTATCTCTCAATGGCTCTATTAATTATCTGACAGCTAGAAAAGTATTCCAACCTTCTCCAAAGGGTATAAATGCATAGGAACAACAAAGAAAACAAGAGAGCTCGAGCACTATAATGAAAATCCGCTAAGAGCTAGAGAAAGAGAAACAGAACGCTTCAACGAGCAAATCATTTAAAAGCTTTCATTGTAAGCTGAAAGATCACATCCTGAATTTCTGAGAGTTGGTAAAGCACCTTCAAGAGAAATCAAGTCAACCAATAGAGTGTAGCTTCATTTATTATCTTGTATTTATTGTCTTGGAGTTGTATTTACTGTAACATTTACTTTTTTTATTCTTTGTTGTAACAAGTTTCAAGGATTGAAACTTGGAAAAAAAGGTCTATCCAAACCTTGAATTAAATTGTGTTGAGCCTGGAATAGGCTCGGGGTAAATTTTGATTGATTACCTGAAAAATCAACTGGGTTCATTGTGAACCCAGAAAACAATCGGTGAAGATTTTGGTTGATTGACCTGAGAAAATCAACTAAATTTGGTTGTAAGCCCGAAAAACAACTGAGTTGTAATCTAGGTTATAGATTATAGTAAAATTCCCAAGAAGTCTTGGGAAGTGGATGTAGATGAAGGGTTGGCACCGAACCACTATAAATTTCTTGTGTTTGCCTTGTCTATTTTTCTTACTTTAATTTCTTGCATATCTGCTTGGTGCTCATTCGCGAAGTTCAATATTAATCTGTTAAGCATTTAATTCCATTGCATTATTAATTAAAATTTTTGAAAAACTCAATTCACCCCCTCTCTTGGGCTACATAGCTGGAAAACAAATACCAAAAAAAAAAGAGCTCAGCATTACAAAGACAAATCTACTAAAGCAAGAAAAAGAAAGCACAAAGAGAGAGCTTCAAAGAGAATATCATTCAAGAGATTTCATTAAGAGCTGAAAGATCACATCTTCAAAATTAGAGAGTTGGTGAAGCACATTCAAGAGCAATCAAGTCAACCGACAGAGTCTAGCTCTATTTATTGTTTTGCATTTATTGTCTTGGAGTTGTATTCATTGTGTTAGCACTTAATTCTTTCCATTCTGTGCTGAAACAAGTTTTAGGGATTGAAACTTAGGGAAAAGGTCCATCCAAACCTATAATTGGATTGTGAAGGTTTTGGTTGATTTTTGAGAAAATCAACTGGGTTTGTTGTGAGCACAAGTAAAACAATTGGCATAGATTTTGGTTGATTTTCTGAGAAAATCAACTAGGTTGATTTTGGTTGAAGATTTTGGTTGATTGCCTAGAAAAAACAACCGGGTTTGGTTGTAAACCTGAAAAACAACTGTGTTGTAATCTGGATTATAGATTATAGTAAAATTCTCAAGAAATATTGAAGAGTAGATGTAGATACAGGGTTGGCGCCGAACCACTATAAATCTTTTGTGTTTACATTGATTACTTTACTTGCATTTATCTTCAACATTTATTCTTATTAGTTTGCTGCTAAAGTTTATCTTCTTCTATTAAACATTTTATTCTTTGATAAAGTTTTGAAAAACCCAATTCACCCCTCCTCTTGAGCTGCATATCTAGGCAACAATGTTCCCACTTCATTAATAGGTTGGTCTAAAGTGGGCCCCACAAGGTCAAGCATGCACTTAAGATGGTCGGTTAAAGAGGTTCATTGAGTAGGTAACAAATTAAGACAAGGACAAGTACACAGAGACTTATTAGTAAAAATATCCTGTTTCTTCTTTTTATTTTTATTTCTATTTTCATTTACTTAAGACATTAAATAGGAAAGTACCCCTATTTGGATTCAATACAAATATCTAAACTTTTTAGCTCCTTGAGAAAAGAAAGTTGATTCTCCAACTTTAGTTAAAAACCCCAACTTTTTGCTCCCATTCAAAATTTAAACTTTCAAATGCTAAGGTATTTCTCAACTCTTAAGATTTTATAAATTCTACTGTACCTAAACATTATTAAAATTCAAAATTCCAGTGAGAGAAGTTTTATAATATATTCTCCAAAGCATGCTACCTAGAATGATACATGACAGCATTTAGCACTTCCATAGATTGGTTCACTTTCAGGGGTTCTATGCACCATCATATTTTTCTAGTGATAGGTTGGTATGTCATAGGTGGATGAGTGCAATAACAATGGAAAAGAGGCAGCAGATTGCTAATTTAATGACAGTAGAGTATCTCATGTTGAGGGTAGAGGTTTTTTGCTGGCCTGAAGTACTTACAATGTATTGGAGGAAAGTATTTGGAATCATATTGGGCCTAAGTAGGGTATAGTATAACTTAGTAGCTGCCAGTATTTGCCTTGTATGGGCTTCAGGCCTGCACCATCACTGCTCATGACATCACTGGTTGATGGGGTGATAGGACTAGAAGTGCATCATCCTAGACAAGCATAGACAATAGGAGATAAAATAAGCATAAATTGATAATAGTCAAGTCGATACCCGAAGTGACAAGGGTTGTTGAATATGATCCACATAATAACAAGGAATTGAGGAACATGTCTGAAGAAAAGATGGATGGGCTGATGTAGGGAACCATACATGGGGAAATGATAAGAACAAACAGGAAAGCACAGTCAAGTTTTGGAACAAGAATATGATTGGAAGATAAAAGAATTGTTGCTTGAAATTACCTGAATCAAATATGTCAATATGTAACATTTGGTAACTCGCAAGAAAGATTCTAGTCGCAGATTTTCTTTTTTTAAAAAAAAAAAGGTAGAAAGGTATGACTGCAATGTCAAGCTAGAAAGTGGCTGTCATATAGATTGGTGTAACTATGATTATTAACATTTGGAACAAGACAAATTTGGATGAGATCATTATTGGTCTGAGATGGTATATATTAATATATAAAAAAGTGACAAAGGAGCATTTGTAAAAGAGAAAATTGCATCTATACCACATTTAACATGCACTAGAATTATGTTAAAGAAATGGCTAATGTTTTGGGTAACTTAAGGTGCCCTCCAAGAAACTTCATGGTGAGAAGTTACATAAAACTGTCAAAAAAAGAATGGTCTTACTTCAACCAATACTGAAGAACAAACAACATAGAAAAACTTGGTAAAGAATAAAAAACTGAGGTGATGAACGAGCTGGTAAGGGTATGTGGGTTGGTGATATTAGACCAGCTCACAAAGTGAAAACAAAATCTAGAAACTATGACAAAAACAACAAAAATTACATATATAGAAACAATTAGGAGAATTAAAATTAAGAACAACTTACCATAACTATGATAATTGAGCCATATTCTGACTAGTTAGTGTCAACTTTATGAATCCTCATTAAGAAATTGTTCCTATTAAGGCTACCTTTGATGTTACTGCAAGCTTTCGATTTATTTTTGCAACTTCCATCCATGTTAACTTAGGCCTTTAATGAGGATTTAAGTATCTCTTTTTGCCCAAGCCTCCTTAGATCTTTATTTGCAGACAACTTAATTTGGTCAAAGATTATGAGGTTGAAAAAAGAAAGCAGTACTTACAGTAGCTGAATAAAGACTTCATTTGGAGGTGTAGATGATGAAAAAAGATTTTGAGACATTATAGCTATATATTTCAGATATCTGTAAAAAAAGAGTCTGGAGAAGACTTAAGAGGGTAAACAATAAGACAAGTGAGCGAAAACTAGAAATATTTACAATTAGGAACTCTCTTGGTTAAAGATGATCCAACTGAGGAAAGGTAAATTTCATATCTAAAATTGTTGAATGAAGATTTCATCTGAGTATAGATATTGAAAACCACATTGAAATGTTGCTTCATAATCACTTGATGATCCATATAGCTGACATAAAGAGCTTCAAGAAGATTCAAAGGGTAAGGTTCTAACCAAAGAAAATACCAATAAAGGAATGGAAGATCAGATTCCAAGTTTACTGGATGGTCTTCTTCCAAAATCTTGTTTTTTGCAGTGCTGACTACAGCATATTGCTAGTGGGGTTTCTTTAAACAATAGCAACAGCAAAAGAGAGGACCATAGAGCAACCCAACTGGTTTAACCTTTATGTGTTTCCAGTCTGCAGCCTGATAGTGGTAAAATTTCAAATGACAGGTGCATTTTTAATTTAACCAACTTGCAAAAGTTACCTAGTTTTAGTACTCTCTGAGTCAAGCCAAAGGCCTAACATTAGAAATAACACATGCATGCGCCTCCATGAGTAAATATAACTATTTTAGATGGAGTATACTCTCATAGTCCAAGTGTGATGACGACCTAGAAACATTCCATGTCCATACAAATTGATAGTTTGTACCACTGTCATATCAATTATCATTTCAACAATCAACTTCTCCCATAATGATATCTATACTACCTAGTATCGTCATGATATCAGCCACCAAATAGGGATGGTCATAATAAAGTTTGCAAGACACAAAAGAACACCCCATTGTTCTAGTCGCTATGGAGATGATGGGACCTTCTTCAGCATGATTGGAGCTTGATGGAGGTGTCTTGCAATTGTAATAAGATAAGGAATAGTGAAATAATGGCCGAGAACTAATCTCATCGATCCAAAGGCCACGATCATTTTCTTGGAAGGAAAGAAAGACAAATAAAGCAAAGCTAGATACTTTGGAATGCGACCTACAATATTTTGTCAAATATCTAATCAAGATACAGAAGAATCTTCAACATCTTGGCAAAAAAAGAAGTCCAATAGACAAATTGAGAAATATGGAAGATCTTCAATCAAGGGATATGTTGCATATCTTTTACGAAAGACAATCACTCAAGATATCAAGGTCTTTTCAAATCAAGACAAAAGTGGAAGCTTAGTGGGGCAAGATCCTGATGAGCTTATTATGCCTATCCCTTTCTCTTTTTTGGATGTATTTTTCTTTATCAGAGGAGAATGGCTATAAAATCCCAATTGATGTATGTTTGAAGCATAGTATAAATGAAACTTCTTCATGTCTTAATATTGATTGGTAAGTGCCCATGCCTTCCCTCCAGGATTGAGTCTACAAGACTTGGAGTGAGTCCAAGTTTCCCCTCTCTTTTCTACTTCTCTTTGTCAACCTAAAGCATTCCCAATGGCCCTACTCATTCTTACTCAACTAAATCTCTCCTCAAATCATATTCTTGCTATTCAAAATAGTCATTACCTATAACCTTCTAGCAACCCATGCAAAACAAACCTTAAATCCTTGTCCCCTTCATCCTACATTACGCCCCTACATCACCACATCAAAGCCAGCAACAACCCTCAAAGCAGTTCTTTATCTCAAGAAGATCAATGTTGGTCGAAGAACGATGGCAGAAAATCACCAATCCTTCTTCCTTAGTTCCATCATAACTTTGTTTCAAACTCAAGCTTTCTTGTCTTCAATTGCATACATTTTCTTTATTAATGACGCATGCTTTTGTGGATTATCTTTCCTTTTAATCCCTTGATCCCTACTTGAAGCTTGCTGTCCTTTCTCTAGCCTAAACCTAAGTCCCAACATAATTCTTGTTTGTCCCGACCCCTGCATTCCTATCCTACACCAGCATTTCCAGATGATCCAGGAGAGAGTTTTCTTTACTTCTAAATTGATCGATGTCATTTTTACCTCTGACAATGACAAAATCTTGTGGCCCGAGGGCAGAAATGGAACTTTTGCCTATAACTACTATAACATGCTAAGGCCCCATTTGGGGGAGCGTTTGTGTGAGACCCTGGAATTGGGCCCGGTCCATTTGACCGGCCCAGTCCCAAACCTTGGCCTCACGTGCGTGCACGTGAGGCAACGGGATGGAATTCCTTCCATCCCGAAGAAGAAGGAAGCCCTGTTTTTAGGGCTTCCTCTCCTTCTCCTTGAGGCCACTGAGGAGAGCCGCCACACCAAGAAGAGGGAGAAGGGGGGGATCCTTCTTCCTTGGGCTGCCGGCCGAGAGAGAGGGGGAGAGAGAGAGAGAGAGCCGAGCAGCCATAGCACGGACGACCCTTTCCTCCGTTTGCCGCCGGAGAAGAAGAAAGCCACCGAACCATCGTCGGGGCCGAGGTAAGGACTCCCAGCTTTCCTCCCTTCTTTCCGTGATATTTAGCCATGATTTATCGTGGTTTTTGAGCCGGTCAATCGCCGGAAATTGGGTTCAAAATGGGAGCTCTGTTCGGCCCGAGAACACTCGCCGCCGGCCGTGTTCGCCGCTGCCAGCCGCCGGGGGTGGTCGGCTTTGCTCCGCCACCTCCTGCCGCCGTCAAGGCTGGCCACTGTGGCCGCCTTTGAGATCGACCGAGGAGGGAAGAAGAAGAAGAAGAAGAAGGGGGGGTCATGGGCCCCTGTTTCGTCAAAGAAAAAAAAACAAGAAGAGACGAGTCGGAAGAAGAGGAAAAGAGAAGAAGAAAAAGAAAGGAAAAAGAAAAGAAAAGAAAAGAAAGAAAACGAAAAGAAAGAAAAAAAAAAGAAGGGGGGGTGGTTTACGGGTATGAACCCGAACCTGAATCCGAACTTGGGGTGCTAGGCACTTCTGCAGGGTTGGCCATGGGAAAATATTAAATTTAAGTCTTTATATACATTGTGATGAATTTTAAAAGAAAAATATGATTTTTGAATATTAGGTTCTACGAGGAATTTGTGAAATTAATTGGATTTGTTGGAGATCGCGTTCAATGTAAGTAATGAACTGCCTTCTCTAGACTCTTCATTTATATAATATTATTTTTGCATCGAATAAATTGTTAATGAATTTATATGTGATTTATGAATTTTACGAGATGATGCTTTGAATGAAAAATGGATATGTGAATTGGAATAATATTTTTCGGACTATTGTTATATTACTATTTTTGCATCGTATATGCATATTTAGATCGGATTATGATATATCTATTATGTTACAAAAGAATTTTGATGTGCATCAGATTTAGAACTCTCAGCCTGGCTATGTTCTGGACCCTGCCAATAGGGGGTTATGCATTGGCAATTCTGGCCCCACCACAGGGTATAAGTGTGGTATTCTGGCCCACTCCGCAGGGTATAAGTGCGGTATTCTGGCCCACTCCGCAGAGTATAAGTGCGGTTCTGTTTCTGGCCTAGCCACAGGGTATAAGTGTGGTCGTAGCTAAAGGCTGATGAGATGAATATGATTTGTTTCGAATAAAATTTATGATTATGTATATAGATATTTGAAAAATACGAATTTTAATGAATTTGTGCTTAAAAAGAAATTGATTATGTTATTATGTTGATTCATCGTAATTTGTATTTATATTTTATGTTATTATATGAATTGACTAGTTAAGGTGTTTATTACTTACTGGGCTGTCTAGCTCATTATACAATTTCTTGTTGTTTTACAGATTTCGAGAACTAACCTGTCGGGGTTTCAAAATGGAAGAGCGACTAGAAGAACTGTGACACAAGTTATCCAAGATTAGGATTTATTTAAATTGATGTTTTATCTTTATTGTTCCGCTGCGTATTTAGAACTGTGAGACTTTATAACTTGTGTCAGTCAATGGAGTAAAATTGCATTTATTTCAGTTGAATTATTTTAGTTATATATATATAATTGAGATGTTTGGTTTAGATGCCTTGCATGCTCGTGGGGAGAGTTCCTTACGGGTGTGCGGCGGTTGGCGCGGACCTCCGGCTCGCGATCTCGGGCCGGGGGCGTGACAGTTTGGAGGGCCAAAAAGTACTTTCTCGCCCTCCAAAAGCACTTTTATATGAAATAGGAGTGCTTGGTAAAAATTTTGGGAAACTGTTTTAGCTTTTCCGGAAAGCTGTTTTAGCTTTTGCAGAAAGCTAAAAACAGCTTTTTGGAAGAAATTCCATTTTGGAGCTTTCCGAAAAAGCACTTTTAAACCTGATTGGAAAGCTGTTTTTTTACCAAAATACCCGTGATAAAATATAACAATTACACATGTCCCTTTAATAATTGTTTAACCAATTTTATTACCTAGCTAGAAAATTTGTTATATTATGAGAAATTAATTTACGCTAATAATTATAATATTTTATATTTTTATTATTGTATTATACTATAAATATAATATTATATTACATTATATCATAATACACTGACATGTTATGTTAAATAATTTAATAATATATTAAATTATTATACTATAGTATATAATATTATATTAGTATATTATAATAATATTATATTATATTATAGTAATATTATACTATATCATATATTTATGTATTAATACATATTATATTTTATTATGCTCTATTGTATAATACTATGCAATGTCCTTTATGGTCATTTTGTCATACCAAAAGTATTTTCTCAGTTTGTTTACCAAACATATATTAAAGTGGCACAACACTTTAAAAATGTAATTACCAAACAGCAAACAACATTTTATAAAAGCTCTATTTCGGAAAGCTCTACTTCCAAAAGCTCTACTATCAACAGTTCCCCCAAACGGAGCCTAAATCATAAGCTTTTATCTTCCATGGCCTGATGCATTTGGAAAATGGCAGTTTCTAGGAAGGTGAAATTCCTCTTCTGGTTATTTGTCGAAAGGAAAATTCTGACCGCAGAAAACTTGAGAAAAATGTTCGGACAACTCACAAGAATTGTGTGTGTAAATTCCTTGATGAAAAGATCAATCATCTGATTGTAAACTGTATGTATTTTGTTATTCTTTTGGTCCAGAAGAAATAGAAGACCAAACATACCAACATTGCTAGCAAGTGTCGAGTCTTATTGTCAGATCGGAGGAAAAAACTAGTGAACACCAAAGCCACTTCCCCAAGCTTGATAATCTTTGTTGACCTGTTTTTCACTAACTTAAGTTTGCTCTATAATTGGTACTCTCCCTGCTACCTTTTGTTTTCTTCTTCTCCCCTTTTTCCTTCCTTTTCCTTCTTCTCTCCTCTTCAAGCAGGCTTCTATGCTCTGTAGTCTATACTCTAGCAAAGCTGATTAGGTTGCCCTAATCTTTTTTCCCAGAAAAGAAAAAAAGGTTGCTGTATAGTGCATTATCTTACTTTGGGACTAAAGAAGATGAGGATGCTGCATAAACAACTTAAGAAAGAGGTCACACCTAGCTTGCCTTTGTGTACTAACTATTGCTTCTCCAAAAGTTCCATCATTCATTTTTCTTGGTAGAGACAAAAGTTTCGTCATTGTAGTGACACTAAGACAACCCTGCAACTAATATGAATTTTTTCATTGTTTATTACTTTAAACAAATTATACTTTTCGTGCCACAATTGAGACACTACAAGAAAATGTATATCTTCCCCCTGATGAACTTTTCTAGTACATGAACAAAGTTTCACATTCTATGCCATTTGTTTTTTAACCAAATACTAGATACTCAAGCATGCATATGCACATAAAACATAGAATAACATTAATCCTTGTAACTAAGTTAGGACTTTAGTCAGAAGATAAACCTACAACAGTTTCACCTTTAATTAGGAAAAGGTTGTTTGCTAAATTGAAAATGATGAACATCAGTATATGCAAACTTGATACTCAATAAATTTGGAATTTTCCTCCAAAAAAAAGAATATATCACTATGTAATATATAGCCTCCTAGCATTCAATATTTGTTTTGTTATAACATTTGATCTAGGTAGCAGCAATTATAACACTAACCACAAGATGCAAGGTCTTGTCCAAACTATCAGCAAAAAAGATCGTTGAACCGATCCGAACTAAGCAGTTCAGCCCATACCAGACAATTCGATCCATACTGAACCAAGACCAAATCAGAATAGTTCAGCAATGCAAGTCAATTTGGCAACGTAAGTCAATTCGGCCTATAAACCTCCCCCCCTTCTCTGATGGGTTCTTTTGATCGTGCCCTAATGTGCTCAAAGCACTCTCTCTCTCTCTCTCTCTCTCTCTCTCTCTCTCTCTCTCTCTCTCTTGCTGCCAGCCATCACCAACAAGGTAAGTTCTCCTTCTCTCCACTCCCCTTCCTCGATGGGTTCTCTTAATCATGCCCTAGCTTGCTAAAAGCACTCTCTTTCAATGCTAACCATGCTATTCGGGGATTCCAGTGGTCGCCACCTTCTGGCAACCTTGATCTATGGTCATTTTTGAATCCTTCCAGTTTAAAGGCTATAACTAATGACTTTAGGCTCTCAACACTTCTATCAATGATAGCTTAGTTCACAGTATCAGATAACATGATCATAAAGTACCAAGAGAAGACTCCACTGACTATGAGAATAGCCAAAGGGGTAGCAGGATCAGATCCATGTCAGCTGTACCATGGCTAAAGTGAATCATCTCTTTTCCTCCTGCATTAAAATTAACATTGACCGACTAGCTTTATCGCACCAATAATGGGTCAGCTAAGGGATGAAGATATACTCCACCAATCTACCAAAGTTTGAAAACGTTTTACAATCCAGTCTCAACCTGATGCTGAACCACTATGAGGTGCACGATCATTGCCAAGGCAACACTAGACAAGAATAGTCCCTAGTGTGAATCCTGGAAGACTTTTTGCAGTAAATGAAACCTACATTATCTGTAAATACAGAGACCGTTTTGTATAAATTTGTTTGCCAATCAAGAGTAAATCTGATGCATCAGTAGGAAATTATACGCTGTAATCACAGAAGCCCAATCAACGAGTCTTCCACGACATTCAAGAAAATTGAAATATACAGCACATAGACATATGCCCCTGCGTTAGCAACGGAAACAACAGCCAACACCTAAATTTTTCAATTACCAATCTTGAAAACCAACATCCCCAAAGTTGCAAAATCTAAAGAAACCAGAAAAGCAAACGGTTAAATTACATGAAAAAACCACAAAAGATTCGATTAAGAATCTGGCGAGAGGAAGATTGACCTCGGTTCCATCTAGGTGAATTTTGGCAAGGACGGGAATTTCGTACTGGTAGAGCCTCTCCCACTCGGGATTCACTGTAATGTCCCTCACCTAAAACACCGGGGCCAGATTAGAACGAGAGACAGTGAGAGAGAGAGAACGGTAGAGAGGAGAGGAGGCGTGCCTGGAGGTGAATGGAGGAGGGGCCGTCGAGAGAGAGGGCGGCGTGGAGCTTCTCTTTGAGGCCGTCGCAGAGGCAACACCCAGGCTTCGTATAAAGCACGAGCCGCCGCTGTTCCCCGCCCCCGCTGGCGGAGAAGGGGGCGGCAAGGGGGCGGAGGCTGCGAGAGGAGAAGCGGACCGCGATAACGGCAGACGAGAACACCACAGCCGCCATTTGCCTGCCGAGCGTCCTATCGAGACCACTTTGTGCGGTATGGGCAGCCGCCCCGTCACACCTGCGGGCGTTAACAGGAACTCCAGCAAGCCATGGGACTGGATTTGGTTCACGCACATGGATTGAAAACATTTGAGTAAATTACTCTGACCACCCTCCAGATTTGAGAGAATTACACCTTCGTTCAACATTTCGAAAATACAGGCGTAATCTTTTACTATTATGTTATCATTAAACAAGGTCATCTTACTCGCATCATTACTTTTTAACTTATTTGGATCTCAAAATATCTTATATTCTTTTTTTATTTTTTTATATTTTTTGTTATTTGTATATTATTCCAAACTTCAAATTTTTACATTTAGCTAAATTATTTCCAAATATTGAACTTGTAATAATGATTAGAACTCAGCCAAAATAATACTCTTTTAAAAGCAAATATATTTGTATATAATCTACTAGTTTTGGGTTTTAAGATCGATCATGCCCGCTTCCAGCAATAGATTCTAGTAACCTATCTCAAAGCCCAATTAGGTATATTATATATAAATATTTTGAATTTTGAATAAGCATACTTATTTGGCTGAGTTCTAATTATGATTATAAACTCACTATTTACAAATAATTTGAGCTAACATAAAAATTTGAACTTTGGAAAAAATTCAAATAAAAAAAGAATAAAAGAATAAAAATATGAATGTAAGATATTTTAAGATTGAAATAGATTAAAGAATGGTGACATCAGCAAGGAATTTTTTTAATAGAAAGATAACGATAGGGGATTATATGCTATGCATATAGGAAAAGTTAAAAAGTAGAATAAATATTTTTGAAACATTAGGAGGGAGTCTATAATTACCCCAAACCTCAAGAGATGTCAGTGTAATTTATCCAAAACTTTTATACCATTTAATATCTCAGCCGAGATTTTGATTTGTGGTCTTAAACAAGTATTGATGTGAGATAATTTTTATATTGATAGATATGATATTTGAATATCAATCAAGATTTTTTTTATTTTTTGCAATATTAAATAATTTTTTAGTTATTAAATATTTAAATTAGTTGCCACAAGTAGAAACAAATCCATGTTCATCATGACAACTGATATCTTGGAAATCTCGGTTTTCATAATATTGATTAAAATTTTCGAGATATCTATGCTTTTCATTTTGGTCCAAGCTTTTAATCTTGCTTGAGATAAATCATCTTAATCTCGAGGCCCCTATGCGATAATTGAGATCTCGGTACTTGAAACCCTTGATTATATTTGGACAAAGATTAAACAATATTTGAAATTCAAAGCCCAAATTGGCTATTAAATATATGTGTATCTTTATGTGAATTATAGTTAATATTTTTTGAGAGAAGGATGGGAAAAACTCTATCAATTCACTTCACAAGTATCAAAATAAATATAAGAAAAGAAGAAAAATCAAAAGAAACAAACTCCTTAACAAATGAAGAGCTACTATTTGTTTCTACTTTCCAAGAAACATTAGAGGGGAATTCAATTTAATATCCATGGATGTTAGGGATAATAGCTAATAGATCTGGAAAAAGCTTTTTCAAGATCCTATTATTCATTTCTCTCCAAATTATCCACCAACACACCATAGTAATCAAACTCCATATTCTAAACAAAATGACAGAAAAAGGCTAATTAAAAATACCAAGTTTACATTTGAATTAAGACTCAATAAACTTGGTAGCCTAGCAATCACAAAAAAGATGAGGTCAGGATTCCTCGTGAGAATCACAAAGATTATAAAGTGGATACTATTATTGCTAAAATCTGATATGGTGGTCTGTAGACAAAGAGGGCACTGATTAATCTATTGCAATGGAAGATGAAGGATCGATATGCTATCGAGAGTTGTTGATCTATATATAAAAAGAGGAGTAAAGGAGGTCAGTTAGAGCTTTGGGGAATAGTATATGTAGAAAGACAAAAGATAAGAAAGAGTAGAGAGTTTATAGCTTCATTGTCGTACCTAATACCTTGGGCCCTTTTTATAGATAAAAAGTCCCTATCATATCGAAGTTGGGTTCTAGAACTTAGAGTATGGCAAGAAGTTTACTCCTTATTTTTCTTATCTAGATCAATCTAGAAATATGAGTCCAATAGAAATCGATCCTCTACTATGCCACATGTGGGCTCGTGATTAGGAGGTCAGATTTTGGCCACATCATACACCCCCCA
Organism: Phoenix dactylifera; assembly: GCF_009389715.1. NCBI lineage: Eukaryota > Viridiplantae > Streptophyta > Magnoliopsida > Arecales > Arecaceae > Phoenix > Phoenix dactylifera. The sequence continues at coordinate 227,791 of NW_024067818.1, read as the reverse complement.
CTTCCATGTCCAAGCCATTCTTCTCATCTCGAGTTAAGAAAGGAGTCAAATTAGCTAAAAGTAAGCCGACTAGGGTTCACCTTACCTTGCCCATTTTCTTAGGTCACGATCATCCATCACATATGCGGACCCAAAATTTTTGGCAGGTAATTTAAGTGGGCTTTTTGAAATCTGAAAAAGCCTGGCAGTTGGTATACCCTAGGTGATGCAATGGTTAGATCCCCATTACCGCTATTAGTGGTTAATAACAGCACAACATATGTCAGCTCATCAGATCGGGAATTCAATCAGATGTAGCTCTTTTTTTTGCACAATCAAATCAAAACTATGAATGAAATAAACTGAAACAAAACATAAAAAAAAAAAGAAGGAACGAGGTTACCGCTTTGACGAATTAATTCAGCAAACCTATTTCTTGAAGCGCTTCTTGTACCGTTCTCCTCGGCAATGGCGCCAGAATTTGATTACGCCCAAAGAATAACGCGGCTATCACAGTATATATTGGGGTGTCGATTCCACAGGGAGAAGGTAGAAATACTAAAAGAAACTACAAAACTAAGGAGAAATATCAAAGCAGTAAAATGTGATATGAATGTTTAAAAGTAAATTGACAATTAGATTATAGTAGTAAAAAGATATGACCAGAATTAATGGCAGCAAAGCATCGAAAATTCCTCACTTGAATCAAGTAATTTTATTTATATTTGATCTATGTAATAGATTCTCATGTTGATACAATTCTTGTTTATCATCTCTCATCAATAGATCTTTTCTTGTATTAGGATAATCTTGAACTGATTCTTTTCATAGATTCAGCCATGTCTTTTTCTATAGAATTGTTGAGATGCTTGATTATATCAAGATTTGATTGTTTATCTAATTAGTGTGATTTTTTGCTGAAATATTGCCATTAGGTATATTTTTGTCTTTGAATCTGAGTCTAATAGGATAACAATCCTTGGTTTTAAAAGAGAAGAATGATTTTCTAGAATTACCACTAAATATTTTGATCGTAATGCTATATCTTCCAATTAGAGAATCTGGTGCTATGATCTCTAATTGAGTTAATCAATGGATCAAATATGAATGGAATTACTTGATTCAAGTGAGGAATTTCCGATGCTTTGCTGCCATTAATTCTGGTTATATCTTTTTACTACTATAATCTAATTGTCAATTTACTTTTAAACATTCACATCACATTTTACTGCTTTGATATTTCTCCTTAGTTTTGTAGTTTCTTTTAGTGTTTCTACCTTCTCCCTGTGAAATCGACACCCCAATATATACTGCGATGCCGCGTTACTCTTTGGGCGTAATCAGGCAAGCCTTAGTGCCTTCATCTCATTTGTAGAATTTTGGATTATCTCTCAGGTCATCCATCCCTTTTTCAACTCGGTCTCTCCATCCTTCAGCTCTTAGGTCGTCAGTAGGTACTTCCTTCTCCCAACCTTTTTCGATCTTCATAAGTCATAGGAGTAGATCATAGATCATAATGAATGGCTCATTTCTTAGCTAGTCGTCCAACTCTAGTTCTCGGTTGGGTTCCTCAAGCTCATCCTCTTTCAAATCTAAGGAAGCCCAATTAGTCATCCCATATGGTCCTAGTGCCAAGGAGAGCACACCTTAGACTGAGCTGATTTAGATAGGATTAGGAAGTCATTCTTCATTCCTCTTAGCATTTCCCTAGGGCTACCTGAGCCTGATGAGTGGGCCTCTAGTTGTCTTATTAGTTTGCTTATATGAGGAGACTTTAAAAGTAGGGCTGAGATTTCCTCTCTCCATCCCTTCATAGGTCAACTCCTAGATCCATACTAGTTGGTACTGGCCCAACTAGTCCCTAACTCTTGGAGAATCTAAAAGAATAGATGCGCTACAAGCCAATTGTAGTATATATTGCGAAGGGTTTTTTTTTATTTTCCAAATCATGTATGTGACATTTAATTATGAATAAAGGCATTATGTTTCATCATATGCTGTTCTTATATTTGTGATGAACCCTTTAGATTAGGGCAATGGTTTTAGGGCTATGATGAGATCATACTAGTGAGACCTAAAATTCTAAAATTCTAATCTTATGTATTCCCAGTTGTTGGTACATTGAGTCAAGGATCAATGCTACCGGCAAGACTGCACATCTTATGTATGCTCGATGCAGAGGGTGATTGATCTCACAATCACTTGTTTGAGACACTAATACAAAGATATGAGTGCTCATTAGATGAATGAGTTCACTGAATTGACCTGCCAAGAGAATATCTTATGAAGCCTTACTTACATGTCAAAAAATGATTCTCTTAGTGGGAGTTGTGCAACTGATCTTTGACTTAAGATTACCATGGTATCTTGTGCACATAAATCCATTTTTGGTTTACACTCATTCATGACAATAAGTTGTGTACGAGGTCTTCTGGATATGATGGATTGTGTATGAAGATTATGAGTAGGTCAACAAGGAATCAATTACTTCTAGTAAGAGAAGATCACATCCCATTTATTCTAATCATATGATAATTCTGGGAACCTTTGATCAAAGCAGAATGAAAAATCAGAAAGAGTTTCTAATATTTCATTATTCGAATTATCATTAAAAGATTAAGAGAAACATGAATATGTAATTGAGTTTGACATAGATTCATGCTCATATACATATTCGGGATGCAGCTTGATTGAAGGATTGAATTGCATGGTAACTTGCCACTGAAGGATATTTTTGGTATTTCTACCAAATTTCATATCTTTCGGATAGACATGATACGTTGCTAGACATCAATCCTGTTTTGTAGGTTTGATCGAATTAAAGAGTTTAATTCGATCACCAATTAGAAAGGATTCTAATTGTTAAGTTCGGGTTCGCACAGTTTGGACCTAAATCGATTAGAAGAGTTGTAATCAAGTTGGGTCAACTCGCACTCACACCTATTGCTGGCTAAGTATGGAACCCAATGGGTCATACATAAGAAAACTGATTAAGGGTCTAATTAGATTAGATCATGTTTGCAAGATGAACATGCTAGCACGTGTTGCAAACCTTAGCTCCTGATTCAAATTAGATTCGAACCTGATTCTTAATTGATCTAATTTGATTTGATCATATCCTAATATGGGTTAGCCAAGAGTTGGTAGTTAATTGGCTTGGTTTGAGTCTAATTGGATTAGATTTGATAAATCATTCATTTTAGACTGTTGGATCTTTATCTACCATTGGATGAAGACATAATGGTGAGGTGGTTTGAACCTAATTGGATTGGGTTAGGTAGGGCCTTTAATCATGACCATTTGATCTTCATCAGCCATTGGATGAAGACATAATGGGATCATGATGAGGCGCCTTGGATTAGAGCCCTTGGATCATCATCGAACTATTGGATGATGACATAACTCCCTCTCCTTATAGCGCCTTGATTTATAGCCCTTGGATCATGTGATGATGGGATTCATGGCGTGATGGAGCCTCACATGGGCTGGTGGCGTGATGATGATGGCGTGAAGAGGAGAAGAGCGCATGAAGGGAAGGAGCGTATCATGAAGAGGCGCTTCCTTGATTAGTTACGGATAAGGCATCCTTATCTCTTTATCAGATAAGGATTACATCATATCTCTCCATAATTTCTCTATCATGATATGCCCTCTCATCAGGAGGCACATTCCTTGGATCCCATGCCTCCCTTCATGGATGAAAGGATGGGATGCATGCATCCCTGCACCATCTATAAAAAGGGAGACATTCCACCGTATTTCTTCATCCCATTCCACCGCACTCCTCTCTTCCTTCTTTCTTACATTAGTTTTCTTCTTTCTAGCATTGCTTCTAGTGTGTCCTAAGCCAAGACAAGGTGGTCTTCTTTAAGACAAAAGGATTAGAAGTGATTTTAGAAGGTGAAAGAAAAATAGAGAGGAAAGAAAAATAGAGAGGAAAGAAAGCAAGCCAAATTAAATCCTTTGGAAGGATTCAGCATTAAGGATCAAAGTCTTTGGAGCTAAAGTCTTGAATCATTTTTTTTCGGATGGATCAACATTGGAGGGTAAACATTTGGGCACTTAGTGGAAATTCTGCACATTGGATTAACGTTAGAGGTATTCTTTTATTTCTGCATTCAAATTATATTATTTAATTGTTATCATTAAGGTGATCTTGGCTTAATAGGGTTTCATATAAAGGGACTTTATTAAGAAAATTTTAAAATTCCTAGCTTCCGCTGCCCCCACATGACATGTTAGAACCCTATAGAATCATAGTTAGGTTCCTCTCTTTTTGTACTCTGCAAGGTGTTCAACCCATTGTTGAGCTTTTTAGAGCTCTTTACATCTTGACGGATCATCCCTTTGAGCACAGATGGTGGTATTTCTTAGCTCGAAAGAGATGTCAGCTAATAAAGGGTGGTTCGTCCTTGGTTCATGATCGGAAGGGTTGCTATTTCTTTATGCTATCCGAGCAGCCTTGAGACTTCATGGCCTGGGGATCGCCTAGGGAGTCTGGGCCCTAGATGATCTGTGCCAAGCTAAGGTTCCCTCTATGAGGGAGCTTTTAGCTGAGCAGGCGCTAGTGAATGCCGGTTTGAATCCGACCAGACCTAAGAGTAATGACCTTTTTCTTCTACTATTATTACATGAGTTGTAATCTGTCCAATCTGCCTAACTTAAGAATATATATATATATATATATATATATATATATATATATATATATATTTGCAACATGCAAGGTGATAAGTCAGGTTTGAAGAAGGCCATCAAGAGAAAGATGGCCAGAGAGAGTAGTAGGTTGGCACCCCCTACAAAGAGGAGCCACGTAACTCCAAACTCATGTGAGGTACAAGCTCAAGTCAAAGTTCTCTGGAATGAGCAGCAGCCTGAGGTTGAGATTTTATCTTCTTCTTCTCAGCCCAGCACCCAGGGGCGTACGTATATGTCCTGAAGTGGTCAGTCAAACTTACCGACAGTGGGATGAAAAATGCTCAAATTGCTCAGGAGCTTGCTCCCAAGTGATTGGGCTGACTTGTCCCAATATCAGACCAAGGCCCTTTTTTGCTTAGCCTTCAAAACAGCTATGAAGGTAAGCATCCCATCTCCAAATAGTTGTAGAATTTTGCGCTTAGCTCATTCTAATATGGTTTTATGTCACTTGTGGAACATCGGTCTATGGGCACTCATGGTTAGGGGTGGCAAAATATGACCCGACCCGCCAACCCGACCTGTGTTCGACCTGCCATAAACAGGTTTGGGTTTGACCTAAACAGGTTTGGGTCGTAAATAGGTTGACCTGTTTAACTCGTTTATTAATTGGGTCAAATACGGATTTTAGAAGTCTGATCTGTTTAACCCGTTTAACATATGGGTCGAATTCAGGCCTATAGCTACAGTGAAGTAAAAGCTACAGGCTATGGGCCTATGGGCTATGGCCGCTTAATACCATGATAGCGTCGGCACGGCAAATCGAGTCAGAGATCAACCCGCCGTCCATAAATGCCAAGTTAATATACCATAGTACCATCTTCTTCCTACCATGCTTTTTTTGTCTCTCGACAAGACTCTGCCATGCTCTCTCACCTCACCCGTTTAACATATGGGTCGAATTCAGGCCTATGGCTACAGTGAAGTAAAAGCTACAGGCTATGGGCCTATGGGCTATAGCCGTTTAATACCATGATAGCGTCAACACGGCGAACCGAGTCAGAGATCAACCCGCCGTCCATAAATGCCGAGTTGATATACTATGGTACCATCTTCTTTCTGCCATGTTTTTTTTGTCTCTCGACAAGACTCTGCCATGCTCTCTCACCTCACTGGGTTTTTTTTTGAACTCTCCACTGGTAGCCTATGGGCTATCCTCCTCAAGCCTTCAGACGATGTGATTGAAACGTAAGCCCCTGCAGGCTTACGACTGGTTCCTCGAGCCTCCATGCCACCCATCTCGTCGCCTCTCCACAGGCCCCAGAGGATTATCTCACCTACCCTGCAGGCCTACGACTGGTTGCTCATGGCCACAATTCGAATGCCCGTTGCATGTTGAGCTTTGCCTGGCGGTTCCTCATGGCTTCTTGCCTGCTGACCAAGAAGACCAGCACCTCCGCATGGTGGAGCTACTAGAAGCCTGGAGCACTGTTGCGGGCAGTGGTGCGAGCTGCAACTATGATGATTTGGACTACATCAACACGGCCTCCCTCAACCTTTTTGCAGGCCTTTCCTACGCCCGCTTCCAATCGCCGGCCGTCCTCTTCCACCCCGTCCACGCACTACAAGAATAATGGTCATTAGCGACGCTTTTTTTGGCCTTTAACGACGCTTTTAAGCGTCGCTAAAAACCATCCCGACGCTTTCGTAAGCGTCGGCAAAGCGTCGCCTATGCTACAGTGGAGAAATTTTTTTCCGACGCATCGAAAAGCGTCGAGGCTTTCCCGACGCTTTTTAGCGTCGGCAATTGCAAACTTATGAGGCTTTCCCGTCGCTAGCTGTAATGTAACGACGCTTTAAAGCGTCGGTAGTTAACGACGCTTTAAAGCGTCGCTAACTGATTTCTGGTCGCTAACTGATTTCTGGTCGACATTTTAAAGCGTCGCTAATTGGTCGACATTTTAGCGATGCTTTAAAGCGTCGCTAATTGATTTCTGATCGAAATTTTAACGACGCTTTTAAAGCGTCGTTAGAATATTAATTTTTTTTTAAAAATAAAAGGGTTTTAATATTAATTCTATAAATTATGTTTCCATAAATTATGTTTCCGAGGACTTGGACCATGCAGCTGGATATGACAAATGGATACAAATCGAGTGGGAGACATCTGGCATTTGGAATCTCGTGGCAAAGACAACGACATTGGATTAACGAATAATTCTGTATGGTGGAACCTCCAGGTCATGCTGTATGGTGATCGGAGGTCCACTGAATAATTCTGCTGCTTCGTGGCAAAGATAACGACATTGGATTAACGAACTGAACACACAACAATCTTTTAAAACTACATTATTACTTCATCATCATCATCAAAAAAAAAAAAAAAACTGCATTATTTCTTCACACCACAATTTTCTGTTTATTCCAAGTGCCTTTTTCAGTTTTCCAGGAAGACTATAGTAGCGTTCCAGATAACAAGCAAATCGTTTAGTTAGAACGAGATTTGTATTACTACTTTCGATCATATCTAAGTTTTCAAAAATTCAGCACTACAAGCCTCTAATCTTCAGGCGCATGTTTCTTTCAGCGGACTGGTGAAGAAAAGAAAATAACAATGAAGTATACAAAAAATCCAGCTAGAAGAATCCCTCCATAGACAAAGGCCTGTGATGACTGTTTGGGATGAATATACTCAATGCTGCAGCACATCATTTTCTCCTCCTCAGTTGCCAAAACACGCTCTACATACCTGTTGCAGAAACAAGACAATAGATTAAGGATTCAAGTGCCGATACCACAAACAATGAGCCAAACAACAAAGAAAACAAATCCATCCAGCTTGCTTCAGTAAAACAAATGTACTGCTTTGATGCTGTTAAAATATATAATCTAACGAGTTATCCTAGACATGCATGTCAGGAAAATTCAATCCTCTATATTGTTAAAAAAAGAATTCAACAAATTTTCGTTCCAAGGAACAAGGAAAATATCTACCCACCGCTGTGTAAATATATATATAGTGCTTTGAAGTATGTCAGAACTGTTCTGGTATGCATCCTCTAGCTATAAATTATGTATTGTAATAATGCTATAAATTATGTTTCCATGCATTATAAATGCAACTCAGATAACTCAATCAGACCAGACAGGTTTACATTTGATAGCATGAGTTATGCCCTTCATGCAATTGAGAATACAGTTCAAATCTCCATATAGTTAATATAAAAAATGCATAAGAAAGGAGTTACAGATATGTAAGTGACAACAAGGTTACCTCACTTCCAAGGTAATTTAGACATGCAAAGACACCAACCTCACATGATCCTTGAACCCACATCCTAGGCAAGAATGCACGTTTAACAGATTAAATAGTAAAGAAATCCACAAAAACATGGGATTTCTAATCGGACAAACTCAGTAACAGATTAACAAGCAGTATGCATAAAATAGTGCCTAATAAAAGTTAATAAATAGTTGCAAAATAGCAAAACAAATGCATAATCTAATCGGACAAACTCAGTGAAATAAAAGTAAGAGAGCAAACGAAACCATATATTTCCAAGAATACTACCTCAAAACTTAGAAAATAAGCTAACAAAGCAAAGGAAACGCCAGAATCTGTACATTTACAGAGAATTCTAAAGCATAAACCGGAGATTAAAAAAGGAAAAGAGGGAAACGAGTTCTCAAGTACCTGATAAGAGAGCAAGTCTTCCTTTGATAACTTTCCCAAATTTCTAAGCCAACGAAGAGATCTGAAGAGCAGTAGATCTAGATCTGAAGAGCAGTAGATCTCAAGTACCTAATACAGTAATGAATGAACATTTCTAAAATAAGAAGACAGAAAGAGGAAGATATATAAATATCTCCAGGCAGAGCTCTCTCCTTCTGAAAAAGGGCAACCAAAGTCAATACCTCATATTATCCATAGTTGACGACAGCAAGCTTCATTGGGACAAGGTTTCTTAATAGAAATCAATTAATAATAAATAAAGGAACCATACAAAGAATACTATTTGTGATGTCACAGGTAGTTGGTTGTTGATGGCAATGCATGCCAGGTAGTTGAAGGCCACAGTGTAGCCATGATAAAGAGAGTTGGAAGGAATAAGATGGATGCAACATATATGGGAATCTTGAGATAGATTTAGGGTAAAATTTGAAGGGAAAGGTGCACATCGGTGTTTAGAAGGAGGTCTATGATGTTCGGATATGTGTCAAACACTTAGATATAAAAAAATTAACTTTATTCTTTTTAAATATCAATCAAAAATGGAAACTTAAAATAATTTTGCAAAATCTCATTTTTTTTGAAAATACTTAAGATAATTAGGAAATTTTGATGAGAAACAAGCATTTTGAAAATACTTAAAATTATCTTTTTCTATGTATCCCCGTATCTCCTTTTTCTCCTCTTGCCGAACTTGGACATGTGTCTGAGTTCATGTCCATGCAACAATGATGACGTTGTGCTAATTGAAGCAAGAATAAAGAAAAATAAACTGATATTGTACATGTGTGTTTGACAAAGGTTATCAAAAGGATTAGATGGTCATGAAACACTAATATTTGATTCAAATAGTTTTGTGCATTTAAATGGACTATTAACTGACTACACAAGAAAGCGATTTTATAGAATATCATAAGTAAGCTATTCTTTAAAGTAACGATTAGAAAAAAAGACTATAAAATGCAATGAACTACCTAATGGCTAGTTTGCCCTTCCAATTTAAAAAGCATAGGTATGGATATGGGATACGGGATACAAATACAACATTGGCATGGATATGCCAATATGAGAAATGTTACACAAGGATGGTACAGTACTCTTAGTATAAAACCATAACTTTATGTCTTTTACATGTTCATGTAGAAAAACATAAATAAAGCATAATAAGCCACCAGAGTAACATTGCCATGCTTTATAAATTAGCATTAACTTCCACAAACTCGATATCTAATCATCATTCAAATCCATAGACCATAATCCGAACTCCACACTTCAATATCAACATCACAATCTCCAAGCTTAATAATTCATCATTAAAAGTTTAACATTTGCAAAAACTAAGAAAGCAAGAACCTCATTATTTGAGGTACCCTGAAAGTATCTTGAGCAAATCCAGGAAATATTCTATGCATTTTTTATTTTTGATTTTTGAAAAATAGTACTAAACATAAGTATCAAATACATCCTAGAAGTATCTAACAAGTATCGGTATCCAATATGTATAACATAAGGACACAACATATGACTTGAAGCATTCATGCTTCCCAAATTAATGTAGGAGTAACTATATCATCAACTCTAGAAATCATGCTAGGAAGAAGAAGAAGATGCTTGAAATAGAAATAGATACAAAATAAAAAAGAAAAACTAGAATAGATTAAGAAATAGATTGGTTTCAAGTAATGTCCTTTTATTTCATCTTGACAAACTAAGGTGGCATACTAACCTAAAACACATTTTAGATTTACCAACATCTCAAAGTAATGAAATATGATTGTTAGGTCATGTAAGGTAGTGATCATTAAGTGGTTTTTTTTGATAGTGATCATTAAGTGATTAAGTAGATAACAAAGCCGCCTAAGCCCCCCAGTGAACATTTACATGGCTAGGAAGACTAAACAGCTATCATATGTTTGATGTCTGCCGCATGCTTTGTAAGTGGCCATTTTCTATAACATTGTGTCTGACTAAGATCTAAGGAAGCTATAGCAAGGAGAGATGCTATGCATGTGTTTAAAGTGTTTAGGAACTGGAAAAGGCCTATGTTAATACAGAAGGGTGCCATAAGAGATGATAGGAAACTGACGCAGTAATACTTGTTCTGCTAGGAAATCTTGGAGAATAAGGATGCATAACCCGATTTTCAGACAGTTGGGACAAGTCACTGTGGTTATGGTTATTGGGGTAGGACATAGTATAGAACACAATTAGTTAAGTTCCAATGCTTATTCATTATAAGAGTGTTATCTTATTTAGAAGAATCTTATTCAGAAGTATTTGTAACAACTATGAACTGCAATTGGTACACTAATTTTTCAATCCACATGGTGTTACCATGTCGTAGGTGGATGTCACTGTTCAACATCACCACATGTAAAACAAAAGATGAAGTTGGGGGAAAAGGAAGCATGTGCCTTTAAAATGGAAATTCAACCAAAGTCGGGACGGCTAACAAGTCGGTTCAAAGCACGTCTCCAAAATGTTCCACTACAAAAGAGGCAACTCGCATCCGAAAACTAAATTCAGCCACCCTATAGCTGCAGCAATTATGGCATTTCATCAAATAAATACTACGCATTAATAATGTCAAAAAAAAAAAGTAGCCGGTGAAGAAGTTGTGTAGTCAATGCTTTTAATAAAATAAATATGTTTCTTGTCCAACCATAATATCAGCAGAGAGGGAGAGTAAAAATCTGAAGTTTTTTTTTCACTCATGTAATTGAAAAGAAACACCATATCCAAATATCGCTTTCTTGATTCATTTATAAACCATAAATATGAAATTGAAATTAGTTGGTTTTCCTCCAACACAATTGATTAATAAAACCATACATATAAGAAAAGTAACCATTCACAATAACTCACTTCTTTTAGTATTTGTTACCCAGACTTACAATATCATGATCAAATAAAAATTCATTAAAAACGTATTATGATGTGCAATATTGTGGAAAACCAGAATTTTCAGAATTTATGGAAAACGTATTAAAAATTCATTTATATTTCCAGAATTTCCTCTCCTTTGCTTTTCTTCTTCCCACATCCCAAAATCACCACCATTAGCCGAGAATTTATGTTCTTTTTAATAAATAGCTATCAAGATGAGAGAGCAAAATTAACAAGCAGTATGCATAAAATAGTGCCTAATAAAAGTTAATAAATAGTTACAAAATAGCAAAACAAATGCATAATCTAATCGGACAAACTCAGTGAAATAAAAGTAAGAGAGCAAACGAAACCATATATTTCCAAGACTACCACCTCAAAACTTAGAAAATAAGCTAACAAAGCAAAGGAAACGCCAGAATCTGTACATTTACAGAGAATTCTAAAGCATAAACCGGAGATTAAAAAAGGAAAAGAGGGAAACGAGTTCTCAAGTACCTGATAAGAGAGCAAGTCTTCCTTTGATAACTTTCCCAAATTTCTAAGCCAACGAAGAGATCTGAAGAGCAGTAGATCTAGATCTGAAGAGCAGTAGATCTCAAGTACCTAATACAGTAATGAATGAACATTCATAAAATAAGGAGACAGAAAGAGAAAGATATATAAATATCTCCAGGCAGAGCTCTCTCCTTCTGAAAGAGAAGAAGATAATCCTATGATCCTATGATCGAAGCAAGAGAAGAAGATAATCCTTGCCGGCTCCAAACTTCAAACGCCGTGTGAGTGCTCTGCGGCGGAGGAGGAGGAAGTTGTCCACGAAGAGGAGGCCAACGGAGAGGGGAGGAGGGGAAGGAGATGCGGCGGAGATCGGTGAAAAGGGCTGAGGACGGAAGGGGTCGGTCGCCGGAAGGGGACGGAAGGGCTGAGGATTTAGGGCTGCGGCCTGTGGGGGGGAGGGGATCGATTAGGTCTTGTGGTGGGAGGAGTGAAGTCCGACGACGCTTATAAGCGTCGTCGTATTTTTCCTATGCCGACGCTTATAAGCGTCGGTAATGGTTTTTTTTCCCGACCCTCTTTACAAGCGTCGGCGGTTACCGTCGGGAAAAAAAAACATGCCGACGCTTTCATTTAGCGTCGGCAATATAGAGTCGCGACAGCCCTTAATTGGTGTAGTGACGCGCACCACCTCCTCCCGTCCTCCTCTGCCACGCTCGTCCGCCTCCCCCCTCCCTCGCCACCGCCCTCTACGCCCGCCTCCTACCCGGCTACCCCCCTCCTCCGCCGAGTTCCTCCCCTCCGACCTTCCCTCCCTCCTCTCCCACCCCTTTATCCTCGGCTCCTTCCTCACCCTCCCATCTTCTTCCTCTTTTCCTTTCTACTCTCTCCCACGCGCTTTCCGAATCCTTTGATTTGCTTTACCTCTAGGACTGCACCAGGGTCTTCCGCCTCCGCATCGCTGGCGCCCCCGCCGCCGCGCGCTGCCCTCACCCTCCTCCACTCCCTCAACGGAAGGTTCCCTAGATGCGGCTCCCCTCTGTGTTGATTAGGGGTCTTCCGTTCGGCGTCCAGTTCATGTACGGGCTAAACGGGTTAAACGGGTCAGGTCGGGTTACCTGATTAATAAACAGGTTGGGTTCAGATTGTAATTCCTGACCTGTTTAATGAACATGTCGAATTTAGATTTATAATTTTCTGACCCTATCTATATCTGACCCGACCCGTTTATGTCTAACCCGACCCGATTGCTACCCCTACTCATGGTTGAGTGCTAAAGAATACTCAGCCTAAAGCTTGATTAACTATAGCTAACAAAATTTGAGCTATAGAAGGAGGAGCTGGATGACTAGAAGATCATGGAACTTGAGGCTAAGCTCTATGCTACTAAGGGTTTGTTGCATGCGGCCAACCAAAGGGCCACTGGGGCTAACCAAAGGGCTGTAGAGGCTGAAGGGAGTTTTGCCGGAACAGTGGAAGCATACAAAGCCTCGAAAAGCTTCAAAGAAGAGTTTGGACTCATATGCTACAAATTCATACTTAGCAGGGTTCAAGGACTCAAGGAGCAAGTCGAGAGGCTCTTTCCCAAGTATGATCTGAGCAACCTCGACCCATGTGCTGAAGGAGACATGGAGGATGACATCAAGGTGCATGGATGCAGTGATGGCAATGCAAAGGTGCCTCCTCCAACTGAGTAGTAGGCTCTCCTTTTTATTATTTCCTTTTGTAATTTTTTCTTTCTTTTTGTATCTTGGTGTAATCGGCTTTTAGCCAAGCTTTTGTACTTCAATTTTTGGTAATGAAATACTACTTTTCTTTCAGTACTCGAGTACTCGTTTCTTTTCTAAAATGTGTCAAGTCAGCTCATGAAGGTCGTAGTACTCTTCTTTGTAGACTTCCTGAAAGTCTAGGTGTTTTAGGTTAGCTCCTTAATTCGAGGGCTTTTTAGGTCGACTTTTTGACCTAAGGTATATTTAGGTCAGTTATTGGACCTGGGAGCCGTTGAAGTCGTCTCTTCTAACTTGAGAGTCGTTGTGGTCGGCTCTTCCTCAAGTTGGCATTTGAAGGCCTTTAAGTCCAAAAGTGAATTTTATGCAAGTTGTTATTGCTTAAGGTTGGCTCATAGAGCTCGCAGCCTATTTTGGGGTTGGCTTCGGAAAGCAGTCTATGCACGAGGTCAACTTCTAGACCCTTGCTCCTAGCTCGGCTTTTAGAGGCTGTGAAGTCTTCGAGTTTGGCTTATTTAATTTTGGCTTATTGGGTCTCTTCGTAGGTTGGTTCTAGGAGCCTTGTTGAGTAAGGTCAGCTTATCTTCACCTTTGGCCTTTAATTAGCCATAGTTGTTTTCTTGCTTGGATAGATCTAAGTCATCTCTACACAAGAGAATTTAACTCAATGGGAAAGACAAAACACTTACAGTCGAGTGAAAAATTTCTGAGTGTTTGAAGTTGCCATATTGAGCTTGAGGTTGTATTGCTGAGGTCATAATCCTCTATGGTCGGCTTGAGAATTGTTTTGGCCTAAGATCAACAGTTAGACTCTTGACCCCCATTCCTTGGTATAGGTGGTATAAGTGGTCATCATCACTTGAGATTGGCTTTAGGGGTTGTTATCAGGTTAGTCTGCAGGAGCCGTTATAAGTCGGTCTTAAAGAGCTGCTAGCAGTCGGCAGTCGGCAGATTAGAGGTCCCAGATATGACTATCCAGGGTGTCTCCAAGAAGACCCAAAGTTTGGATCTTCATATTTTCTCCCTAACCCATAGGCTTATAGATCGGAGGTCTTAGAGTTGACTATCCAAGGTGTCTACATGGAGGACCTAAAGTTTGGATCTCCCAGTTTTCTCCCTAGCCCATAGGCTAGTAGATTGGAGGTCCTACGGATTGGTCCCCAGGGTGTCTCATCGATCCAGACTAGCTAGGGATTTTCATCTCGTTCGTCCTTGGGATGAATCTTATGGGTATCTCCTTAGCCCAATCTAGCTGAAACTTTTCATCCTGACAATCCTCGAGATGGGTTCCGCAGGTATCACCTCAACCCAATCTAGCTGGGACTTTTTTTCCTCGATTAGTATTATCTCACCCCTTGTGATTCAAGGTTGGTGGTCGACTAATTGTTGCAAGGATGCTTACAAAACATTTGAAGGAGAGCTAAAACATACATTAACTGATAGTTAGTAGCAAAAATACAAAATTTTAGTGTTATAGGGCTTACTAAGGTGATCCAGAGGTCATCAGGATCTTATGCCACTATAATTGTGGGGGTTTAGATCCCCTTATGTTGCCCAGCTATGCAGCCCAAGGGGAAGCGCGTGAATTGAGATTTTTAAAAACTTTAAACAAGATGCAGCAGAATAAAACTTGATGTATGTTAGTCATTTGCAATTGATAATGATTAGTGAATAAATATACAGAAGTTCTGAGCACACAGATCAAATACCACAAATACAACAATTTTATAGAAGTTCGGTGCCAACTCTACACCTATGTCCACTCTCCAAGACATTCTTCTTGAGAATTTTTGCTATAATCCCTCTAAGATTACAGTCCAATTGTTTTGACTGGGCTCACAATCAACCTGATAGATTTTCATTGAAAATCAACCAAAACCACTAAGTCCAATTGAGCTTGGTCCCTCATAGCTATCATTCTTGTCCGAGGAGTACTATATGAGATTCTAGGTGTCGATCCTTGAATTCATCATCTTGGGAGGAATTGATGTGTAGGCACTTCTCAACCCACCGATCTATGAGAGAGCCTCCAAGAGAGAGGCCAATCTCAACTGCAAACTTAAGGAGATGTTTGTGTTCTCAAATCCTAAGGCAATACTAGATCAAGCTTAGGAAAGGAGCCATGTTTACCCCCAAGCCCCCATTCTCGACGAAGATCATGGAGGAATGTATTTCTTCTCATTTCAAGATGCCATAACTCGAGTGAGCCATCAACTCGGTGCTGTGCAGAGTCTTCCTAGCCATACTTTGGATGGCATCCCAATTGTAGTACATCGAGCTTCAGCCAAACTCCATTCATTTATTCAAGCAGTTCGTCAGGGTGTTCACTACCCACTTTATGAGTAGTCTGAGGCAGAGGAAGGGTTCCGAGTCCCTATTAGACTATGTCAACCGCTTCAATGCAACCATCCTAGAGATCCATGATCTGAACCACTCGGTGGTTATGTCTGCCATGAGAAGCAGGCTAAAGACATCTCAGTCCTCTTATATCTAAAGAAGAGATTTCTGAAAGACTACGCCAAACTCTTGGCCTGGGCCAACAAATGTATCAATGTAGAAGAAGCCATGGTGGCTCGGCGGTAGTCGGCCGGGGGAAGACCCGGCGAGAAAAAGAAGAATAAGTAGACTTAGGAGGACCAAGAAGAGCCAGTAAAAAGGCAAGGAGGAATAAGGAGAGTTCTCGCTGATCAAGGAGCCCTCTTCGGGGATTCGAGAGGTACGCGCCTCCCAACACCTCCCAAGAATATATCCTTATGGAGATCCAAAACCAAAGTTATGTAAAATGGCCCCAAAAGATGGGATCAACTGCCCACAAGAATATGGTCCAATTTTGCAAGTTCTACCAAATATTACGGGCAAAAGACATCGAGGACTGTGTCCAGCTCAAAAATGAAATTATGGTCCTCCATTAGGGTTGTCTTAGTGCATATGTCAATAACCCACGTGACCGAGCTGACACAAGTTGGGAGTAGCCTACTCCTGAACTACAAATTGACAATCAACCAACTGTAGGAGTCATCAACACCATCTCAGGTGGGCCGACGGCTGGCGGAACAATCTCTTTTGCTCGAAGAAACTAT
Source organism: Phoenix dactylifera (assembly GCF_009389715.1). Lineage (NCBI taxonomy): Eukaryota > Viridiplantae > Streptophyta > Magnoliopsida > Arecales > Arecaceae > Phoenix > Phoenix dactylifera. Next base: position 211,259 of record NW_024067818.1, on the reverse strand, counting down.
GCTCAGGCTACCCAAATTGGAGGTTTGATGCCAAAGAGGCAAAAGATGGATGAGTGTTAGAATACCCGCCCATGCCGCAGAAAAATTTCAAAAATTTCAGATGCAGCGGAAGAGGCATGCGCGGGATCAACCGTTCATCGCATGAACGTTGTTTAAAACCGTTCGTAGATAGATAAGGATTAAAAACTTTTTAAAAACATTAGAAGATCAGATCTTCACCTTGTGCGGGTAGATGATCACCGCAAACTGATGATCGTGGTTTTTGGATGAAGGTTCGCTTGAAGCCGTTCAAGTGCCCGGCCTCTACGGGTATCCACACGAAACAGGAACCGATCCAAGCTTTCTATCTCCCCGGGGTGCTAGCTCCCTTGCAGAGATAACTTTGATGGCTGATGTCCTCTCTTTTAATCAACCCTTGATTATGCTTGGGAGGAGGAAGAAGAAGGATGAAGAGAGGAAGAAGATCAAAGCCCCTGCAGCCTTCTTTATTTTCCCTGCGTTGGAAGGAAGAAGGGAGGATGAAGAGGCCACCTTTCATTTTCTTCCTTTGCTTGCGGCTGAACCAAGGAAAGGGGAGGAGAGGGGGCCACGAATTGGAGAGGGAGAGGGCTTCAATGAATACCCTAGGTCAGCCCCACGCCTCCTCTTAAATAGCATGTGGAGCTCCTACTTTGTAGGAGCTCCTTGATTAAATTCCAAGAGGGGCGCCGGCCCCTCTTCTTTGCCGCACCAAGCAAGGAAAAGGAGGAGGGGCGTGTGCCCCTCCTTCATGGTTAACCTAATCCTCCTCTAAGGAGGATTAGGAAGGTCACTCTTGGTTAGGTCCTAATCTAATTAGGTTTGGACCAAGGGTGAACCAATTTGGATTTTAATCTAGGTAAGTCCTAATCCAACTAGAATTTGATGAGCCATGACTCAATTGAACCCTTCAATCCTAATCTAATTAGGAGTCATCTTGATTCATTAGATTAATAATTAATTGGGACTTAAGAAGTCCTAATCCCATTAGGATTTATTTAATTCTAGTTCTAATCCAATTAGGATTCTAATTTGAATTCGAAGTCCTAATCCGATTAGGACTCTAGAAATCCTACTCCAAGTAGGAATCCAAATTTAATTCAAAATTCCTAATCTAATTAGGATTATAGAAATCCTACTCCATGTAGGAATCCTAGTTCTACTCCAAGTAGGAATCCCAGTCCAAGTAGGAATTCCAGTCCTAATCCAATTAGGACTCCAAGAATCCAACTCCAAGTAGGACTCTTGTTTCAAGTCCAAGTAATTAATTCCCTTTGTTCCTTCTTCAACTTATTATCAATCGAATTGATTACTTGTGATCCCTAATCACGATTCAACCATCAGATCGGTCAATGCCTCTAGTGTGTGTGACCCCATAGGTTCTATTCTGACTGGTAGTGAGATATATTGTGATCTCTATCACAATATCATTGAAAACTCCTTTCAATGGGTCGGAACGATTCCAACTCTACTCATTAGGATTTATCGATCATCAAGATAATCCCTATGAGTCCCACCATCCACCAGTGACACCTAGCAACATGTAGTGGCTACCCAGAAGAATAGAATGATGAACCTCTAGGTGCAGTTATCATGTGATACAGTCCTTCTATCGTAGATCCTTACAAGACGGAGGTCATGGATAACTCATCAAACCCCTTCGTCTGTCATATGTCAAGATTTATTCGACTTAAGTTCGAGAGCGGAGAACTCTTTCTCCACTGTGCAATCTGCCCCGGCCGAGGTCTTATGAACTCAGTCTTATAAATCACATAGGATCTCTCCTTATCTATCAAGGTCGATAGATTCCTTGTAGATGCATACCCTACTCCTACAGTGAACCTACTGCAGCCAATCTACACTGCATGGATCCATATGGCTAGAGACCATGTATTTGTACAGTCAAACTACAATAACCTCACTGTGAGTAGCCGAAGCATCGTAGGTCAAAGGACCAGTCACACTACTGCAACATCAAGCAAGTCACTGACGAGTGGATAGACATCCAAGTGACTTCTTGTGTTGGTCACGCTCAGTACCCTTGTTCTCTAACAAGCACTTGCACAATTGCTCCAGTGTCCCTACACTGTGGACTCAAGACTCGCCCATCAAAGAAAGCAATATGTGCACTAATCTCAGCGGATCAATCACCGTCCTCGTGATGATCCATCGATCAGGAGTAATTCAGGAATTAATCACCAATGACACATGCCTCAAATTCTCAACTCTTGAGAATATGCGTCATCATCTTATTAATTCCTTGGACGATTCATGGACACATAAGAATATGAATGAAAAAGATGCCTTTTATTTATTCAATAATTATAGTCAAGTACAAAATTATGTCCTAGAATAAAATAATGCGCCAGCCAAATTGGCTTCTAAGGCATACTTCTAACAATCTCCCACTTGCACTAAAGCCAATTAGCCATAAATCTAAGCCCCATCTTCTCAAGATGCGTTTTAGTTTTCTGCTGAGTTATCTGCTTAGTGAATGGGTCCACCACATTTCCTGTGGAGTCTACTTTTTGATCCTCTACTTATTTCTTTTCGAGGTAGTCGCTTATTAAGTTAAACCTCCGCTCTATGTGCTTCGGTTTCTGGTGAGACCTTTGGCTCCTTAGCTAGTGCTATGGTGCCTTTGTTATTGCAGAAGAGTGCTATGGCATCTGATGGCATTACATCTAATTCTACAATGAACCTTTTAAACCAAAAGGTTTCCACTGCACCCTTAGAGACGGCTTAACATTCAGCTTCTAAGGTAGAATCTACAATGATTGGTTGTTTGGAACTCTTCCAATTTACTAAACCATTATTGCACATATTCTGATGTAGATTTTCTATCATCAATATGTGTGCATCCTTCTACCTTCAACTCTGATTTTTTTTTTCAAAGACCAAGAATAAATCTTTAGTTCTTCTTAAGTACTTAAGAATATTCTTCACAGTTATCCAGTGCTCTTGCTTGGATTTGACTGATATATGCTCGTGACACTCACAGCATATACTATATCATTTCACGTACATAGCATGGTATACATGAGGCTCCCTATCGCCGAAGCATAAGGGATCTTGCTCAGCCTGAATCTCTTCAGATGTGTTAAGGCACATCTTCTTGGAGAGATTTATCCCATGCCTAAGGGGTAATAATCCCCTTTTAGAGTTTTCTATGCTGAATCTTTTCAGCACTTCCTCTATGTACATCTTCTGTGACAGGCCAAGCATCCTTTTAGATCTATCTCTATAGACCTTTATTCCCAAAATATAGGATGCTTCCCCAAGGTCTTTCATGGAGAACTCTTTTAACAACCAGACCTTGACCGAGGTTAGCATGGGAATATCATCCCCTATCAGGAGGATGTCATCCATGTACAGTACGAGAAATACGACAGCACTCCCACTAACTTTTTTGTAAACATACGGTTCCTCTTTGTTTTTGATGAAATCAAACATTTTGATTGCATTATCGAAACGAGTGTTCCAACTCCGAGATGCTTGCTTTAGTCCATAGATGGACCTTTGCAGCTTGCAGACCTTGTGATCTCCATCACTGGAAGTGAAACCCAAAGGCTGTTCCATATAAATATCTTCATTAAGATATCCATTCAGGAATGCAGTTTTCACATCCATCTGCAGGTGAAAAAGTCTCCTGATAGTCAATGCCTTCGTGTTGACTATACCCTTTCGCCACTAGCCTTGCTTTATAGGTCTCTACCTTTCCATCCGAACCTATCTTCCTTTTGTAGATCCATTTGCATCCAATAGGTACAATACCTTCTGGTGGATCTACTAGGGTCCAGACTTGGTTGGAATGCATGGAGTCTAACTCCAACTATTTCTCGAAATCGATATCAGATATCGCCTCGTCATAGATTTTGGGAACCTGTATGTGATCCCTATCTCCCACTAGGAACATTTCCTTGGTATCCTCTTCTAGTATACCTTACTAGATCTGCGAGGTGATTGAGGGATATCGTGTACTGGCTTAATATAAATAGGTTCTATAGGCATAATGGTTCGTTGCTATTTAGAGACTTTCTCTTCAAGCTCAATTTTCCTCCCACTGTCTTTGTCAAGGATAAACTATTTCCATGAAGATAGCATCTAGGCTCACAAACACTTTGTGATCCTTTGGGACGAAAAGTCGTATCCTAATGACTCTTTAGGATATCCTATAAAACGAGCATTAATTGTCCTATCCTCTAGCTTGTCTGCCTGTAGTCGCTTGACGTGGGCCGGACATCCCCAAATCTTTGAGATGATCAAGACTTGGTTTCTTACCATGTCATATCTCATATGGTGTGGTAGCAACGGACTTTAGAGGAAACTTTATTCAATAAATAAATAGCTGAAAATAGGGCATCTATCTAAAGAAACAAGGGTAAATTAGTGAAGCTCATCATGGACTGGACCATATCCAACAGAGTCCGATTCCTCCTCTCTGACACTCCATTGAGCTGAGGTGTACCAGGAGGAGTCCATTATGAAACTATACCATTCTCCTTGAGATAATCACGAAACTCTCTATTAAGGTGTTCACCTCCTCGATCTGATCGAAGAACCTTAATGAGTTTTTCTATTTATTTTTCTACTTCATATCTTAACTTTTTGAAACTTTCAAAAGTTTTAGATTTGTATGTCATACACATATTCATACCGTGAGTAATCATCGGTAAATAAAGTAAAAATTACAACCCCTAGCTTTCACATTGAATGGGCCACACATATCAGTGTGTACTAGGGTAAGTATTTCAGTGGACCACCCTGTGTCCTACAAAGGATAATTTGGCCATCTTTCCTTGAAGGCAGAATTAACAAATCGAATATGACTCGAAAGTCAATGAGCCCAAAAGTCATGTTTCTCCAATTTGTTTATTCTGTCTTCTCCTATATGGCCAAGCCTGAGGTGCCACAAATACTTTAGATTTATCTCATTTCTAGATCTATTAGATCCTATGGTATTCACTGTTTGCTCAGATACATTCACAGATACATCCATATGTATGTTATAGAGACTGTCAATCATAAAACCACGTTGAATCAATTTATTTCTTAAATAAATGGAACAGTAGTCTTATAAAAATCTTTTTGTGCTAAACAAGATACAGAAATCAAATTTCTGCTAGCAACAGGTAACAGTCCCTAAGTATCCTGAGCATATCTGACATACCTTCTGAAGGTCTATCACCCTTCATGTTTTTATGCTTTCCATGTATGTAGGATAGTTCCTCTTCCAATGGCCGTCCATGATGCAAATGAAAATATTTTTCCTTGCAATTGGCCTTTTTCTTGGAACTTCCTTACTTGGCATTTTCTCAGTCTTTTGCTTCTTCGCAGGCTTCTTCTTCTTCCAAATAGACTCTCTCTTGGAATTAGAAACCAACTCGACAGCGAGAACGATGCCCCTTGAACTCTTCAAGGTCCCTAAGGTAGTTACTAATTTATTTAACAATTCTGTTTTGGTGCATACAATCTTGTTCATATGATAATTTACTATAAACTGTTCATATGAAGCTAGAAGGGATTGTGGGATCAAATCCGTTTGCAATTCCTTGTGCATGGTCATGCCGAGCTTCTCAAGCTTCTCTAAGTCCTTTATCATGGTTAAACCATGATCATGGATAGACTGCCCATCACGCATCTTGGCCTTAAAGAGCCTCTTGGACATTCAAACCAAGCTGCATAACTCTGATCACCATACAACTCTTGCAGGTGTTTTAATGTGTCCTTGGCAATCTTCATGTTCTCATGCTGGCATTATAATTTATTGGACATGGATGCCATTATGTAGCACCTAACTTTATTATCATCGTTCGTCCACTTGGCATACATCTTACGCTGATCAGTGATCGAACAGATTAGTAATACAGGGATTCCATGGTCCAGCTCATACCCTAATTTCTCACAATTCAAAATTATTTTGAAATTTGCTGAGCCAGTCTTTATAATTGGGTTTGGTCAAATGGTTGTTCTATAGGATATGAGTTAAAAATCTAGAAGCTGACATTATAATCCTCATAGAGTAAAGATTCTAGTTAGAATTTTGTACTTGATCCTTATTTGTTCTAGGATCTTTTAAAACAAATGTACCTCCCACTATTTTCTCGAATTCCTCACACTCTTCTGGTAGAAAAACGGAAATCCTACGCGACTAGGATTTCTAGTAGGTACTGCGGTCTCACCAATCTACATGGCTGACGCAATCGGGGTGGGCTGCAGATTTTTCTTCTTGAGGATGGCTGAATCTTTCTTCTCTTTTTTTTTTTTTTTCAAAGCAATGGCAATGGAGGCTAGGGTTCTTTGTGGTGGAAGGAAGGAGGAAGAAGATGGATTGCTGGTTGGTGAGATTGGGTTCAAGGAGGGTCAGCCAATGGACCAAAATTAGGCACCAATTTTTGTGGGGCTGAAATTGGCTAGAACAATTTTTTTAGGCTGAATTGGGTTGTGTGGAGTCCTAATGGCAATAGGACTTAGAGGAGGACGTGGGAAAGGAGTCTTGGGCGTGAGGGAGGTGCTGAAATGCTGATGTGGCACTCAAGGAGGTGCACCTACGGGAACAAGCGTGAAACAAGGGAGAGAGAGAGTGGATAAGGATGAATTAGTTTTGGAAATCTCATCCAAACTAATTCAAATTTTGAAGACTTGAAGGGAGGCGTCCCACCTCTTTCTTCAGCCTCTTGGCATCGCACCAAGCAAGGGACTTGCCCCTCCTCATATAAACAAAGGGAATTTTGAAATCCAAAAGAAACTAACTTCATTCATCATACCCTTCTTTATATAGAAAGAAAGGTTGGCAAAGGATAAGGATAAGGACTGCACAGAATTTTAAATTGGACTCCTAATTACATGAGGACTCAATTCAAAATTTAAATTTTCTAATTGACCAATCAAAGGCCTTGACACCTAAGCCTAGACACCTAGGAATCCATTCCTTATGGCGTGTGGATTGAAACCCATCAAAAGGAATTCAGCCGCATGCCACGAGTTGGAATCTAGGTGGAACTCCTTCTCGGGTACCAACATCAGCATGAAGTTCAGGAGACTCCTCAAATTTCATCTGATCTCCAAATTTCACATTCTTATAGTCATTGGAAAGCTACGGATGTCTACTTTCCAACAAAATTTGAATCAACTTAATCAGACTTCCGTAGCTCCCAAAATCTTCAAAATACCATATGGTATTTAATCTGTCACGGATTTCAACTGGATTTGAACTCTGAATTTCTTCCACATGTGAGAGGTCTTCATGGTTGAACTTCTCTTTCTTTTGACATGTGACCACTTCTAATTAGCCATGGACCCATTCACGCCTTGGACTCAATTTAATTCATTGTGAAGAGGCTAACCCATTGTGAATCAAATCACTTATTGCATGGACTCAATCTAATTAAATGCTAGAAATTACGAACCCAATGTGTTTTCGGGCACTCCCAAGCAAGAATCCAAACTCGACGTACTTCCATTATGATTTGGGCTCGTGCTCCTGCATCAATGGCACCTCACCTAATAGTTATTGGTGACACATAGATGGATGAGTGTACAACTCTTGTACAATACTTCTCAAGCATGTTGCAGTGCAACTTGGTCTCTAAGCCATGTAGACCTCACCTAACAATTATTGGTCCCATTTCTTAGTTAAGTCAGACCCACCGTATAACCGTGGGAATAAAGTCGTCATTGGGTCCTCACCTAACAGTTATTGGTGCCCAACCCCACCTTTATCCTACAACATCTCATGTCTATAGAGAGGTCCAGCCCCCCGATGCAACTTGCCCACTGTATCCAGCCGAGATAAATCAACATCAGAAAGACCTTAGCAGCTCTACTACAGTGGAAGACCTATTGACTTAATATTGGTTAATCAAGTCTTAGTGTTTGCAACTTGAGCTCTTCATAAGAGGTAATCGAACAATTGGCCAGGTAAGCAGGTGGGAGGCTCCCCTTACTCAGAGAGTAAGGTCCTAATTAAGTAACCACCTTTCATGCTTTCCTTGGACACCAATTAGATCAGTTAATCTAATATGACTCGCTCATGTTGGTTCACTCTCGACTTGATTGAGGAGGTTTTAATTTAGGTCTCATTGGGTTTGCTACATCACATGTAAACCTATCTACCCGACTCTCATTCACATCACATGCAAACGGCACATCACATGCAGTTATAATCGCAGCATCAAATAAAGCTAAACTTTAAATAGGTGATGATCATGGATTCTAATTAGATCGTATTACAAGCACATGCACGTCAATCGATCAACTGATCTTCAACTCTTGAATTGGTTCCAAGCCTCCTTGACTCGATCCTTGATCAACTCTTGATCCCATCACCATCAACCACTTGGATCGCCGTTCATCTCATGCCTTGTCTTCAACTTGATCGTTGACGTACATCACATCATAGAAATACAACCAGATGTAAAATAAAAATAATAATAAATTACATCCCCTTTTAGGAGGCATGCAGGCCTCTCAAAACATCAAATAAGATGCATGCAAGCATCTGAAAAATTACATGACATTACAGATCACATCGCAGGTCATTACATTTGATACCAAAAGGGTTTGAATCCTATGATCATCACCACATGCAGCAATTATAATTTTCAGATCTGAAATCTAATTGATTATCTCATGACATAGGTTGCTGATCATGCTAATCATGATTCTAAACTTTGTAATCCCATTAACAATGCAATTAGATGTTAGAAATATGCCCTAGAAGCCAATTTGGCTGACGCATTATTTTGTTTTGGGACATAAATTTGTACTTGACCTAATAATGAATTTATTAGGATGGGCATTCTTTTCATTCATGTTCTTATGCGTCCATGAATCGTCCAAGAAATTAATAAGATGATGACGCATATTCTCAAGAGTTGAGAATTTGAGGCATGTGTCATTGGTGATTAATTCCTGAATTGCTCCTGATCGATGGATCCATCACGAGGGACGGTGATCGATCCGCTGAGATTAGTGCACATATCACTTAGTCAGATGGATGAGTCTTGAGTCCACAGTGTAGGGACACTGGAGTGATTGTGTAAGTACTTGTTAGAGAACAAGGGTACTGAGCGTGACCAAAGCAAGTAGTCACTTGGATGTCTATCCACTCGTCAGTGACTTACTTGATGCTGCAGTTATATGACTGGTCCTTTGACCTGCAATGCCTCGGCTATTCACAGTGAGGTTGCTGTAGTTTGACGAGCACATAAACATGGGCCATATCCATTTGGGTCCTTGTGGTGCAGATTGGCTACAGTAGGTTCATTGCAGGAGTAGGGGTGCATCTAGATGGAATCTATCGATCTTGATAGATTAGGAGAGATCCTATGTGATTTATGAGACTGAGTTCGTAAATCCTTGGCCAAGGTAGTTTTTGGAAAAAGAGTTTTCCAATCTCGAACTGGAGTCGAATAAATTTTACATATGACAGATGATGGGGTTTGACGAGTTATCCATGACCTCCATCCTGTTCGGATCCACGATAGAGGGACTGTATCATACGCTAACTGCACCTAGAGGTTCATCTATTCTACTCTGCTGGGTTGCCACTACATGCTGCTAGGTGTCACTGGTGGATTGTGAGACTCAGAGGCATTCACTTAATGATCAGTGAACCCGAATGAGAAGAGTTGGAATTGTTCCAACCCATTGAAAGGAGTTTCAATGATATTGTGATAGGGATCACAACATATCTCACTACCAGACAGAATAGAACCTATGGGGTCACACACAATAGAGGATCTGATCGATCTAATGGTTGGATTGTGATTTGGAATCACAATAGTTTGTAATTGTCAATTTGATTGATAATTAGTTTAACCCACTAAGAGTTAGTGAGTTGAAGAAGAAATTAATTGTAATTGGATTGCAATTTGATTGAATCAATTGGACTTAATTAATTGGGCTCGATCTTATATGATAAGGTTCAAGAGTCCTACTTGGAGTAGGACACCTAGAGTTCTAATTAGATTAGGACTTCAAATTATTAGAGTCGTACTTGGAGTAGGATTGCTAAAGTTCTAATTGGATTAGGACTAAAATTATAAAAGTCCTAATTGAATTAGGACTAAAATTATATGAGTCCTAATTGGATTAGGATTCCTAGAGTCCTAATTAATTTTGGTCCAATAGATAAAGATGACTCCTAATTAGATTAGGATTCATGTGAATCAAATAGGGAGACTAATTGGGTTCTACTTAGATTAAGATTCAATGAACCAAGGGCCACCTAATTCCTAATTTGATTAGGATTAGAAGGGAGGGGCAAGAGCCCCTCCCTTCCTCGGATGCTCCCGGGATCCGCATCCCGGATGATCGGGATGCGCGACCCGGATGGACACATCCGGGACGCGAGACCCGTTTTGGCCAAACATTGGTGCGGCTCCTCCTAACTTCTAGGAGGAGTCCACACCTAGGGCTTCAAAGAAAAAGAATAAAAAAGGGGGCAGCCCCCTTTGGGAAAATTCTTGGTGGTTCTTTTTAGGTGAGCGGCCTCCATCTCTCCCTCTCTTCCTTCTTCCATCTGCAAGGTAAAAGAGGAGCAGCAAGGATGTTTGATTCTTCCTCCTCTTCATCAGATGCATGGAAGAAAACAAAGAGAGAAAGGTGTTTCTCTCTTCCTCCTTCTTCTTCCATGGTAAAGAAAAGAAAAGAAAGCGTTTCTTTCTTCTCCTTCTTTCTCCTCTTGGAAACAATCAAGAGTTGATTGCTTAGAGAAGTTCCAACCATCAAAAGGGATCTCTGCAAGGGAGCTAGCACCCCGGTGAGATCGCAACCTCGATCAATCCAGATCTTCGTGTGGATACCCGTAGAGGCCGGACACTTGTGCGGCTTCAAGCGAACCTGATTTCCACGATCATCAAATAGCGGTGAAGATCTACCCGCTCAAAGGTAAAGATTTGATCTTTATAATTTTAATTGTAGATCTGAAAATTAATCAAGTAATTAATTTTAATCCTTTCCTTTAGATTTCATGATCTTCTGAGTTAGAGAACTCAGAATTTTTTTGAAATCTACGTTCCTCTGGACGTTCATGAGATGAACGACCCCGCGCGCGTCTTTCCGCTGCGATCGTCGCAACGCGTGTGAGGGTAAACCGACATTAGAATCATCTTTTTATCACATAAAAATTAGCATGCAAAAATCAACATCCTAGAAAAAATCTGCATGCAGAAAATTTTCAGCATGCATAATCATTTAAATTTCAGATCTAATAAGCCTATGAATAATTAATCCTTACCTTAATCTACGATGCCTAGGCTTTGATACCACTGTTAGAATACCCGCCCATGCCGCAGAAAAATTTCAAAAATTTCAGATGCAGCGGAAGAGGCATGCGCGGGATCAACCGTTCATCGCATGAACGTTGTTTAAAACCGTTCGTAGATAGATAAGGATTAAAAACTTTTTAAAAATATTAGAAGATCAGATCTTCACCTTGTGCGGGTAGATGATCACCGCAAACTGATGATCGTGGTTTTTGGATGAAGGTTCGCTTGAAGCCGTTCAAGTGTCCGGCCTCTACGGGTATCCACACGAAGCAGGAACCGATCCAAGCCTTCTATCTCCCCGGGGTGCTAGCTCCCTTGCAGAGATAACTTTGATGGCTGATGTCCTCCCTTTTAATCAACCCTTGATTATACTTGGGAGGAGGAAGAAGAAGGATGAAGAGAGGAAGAAGATCAAAGCCCCTGCAGCCTTCTTTCTTTTCCCTGCGTTGGAAGGAAGGAGGGAGGATGAAGAGGCCACCTTTCATTTTCTTCCTTTGCTTGCGGCTGAACCAAGGAAAGGGGAGGAGAGGGGGCCACGAATTGGAGAGGGAGAGGGCTTCAATGAATACCCTAGGTCAGCCCCACGCCTCCTCTTAAATAGCATGTGGAGCTCCTACTTTGTAGGAGCTCCTTAATTAAATTCCAAGAGGGTAGGAGCTCCTTAATTAAATTCCAAGAGGGGCGCCGGCCCCTCTTCTTTGCCGCACCAAGCAAGGAAAAGGAGGAGGGGCGTGTGCCCCTCCTTCATGGTTAACCTAATCCTCCTCTAAGGAGGATTAGGAAGGTCACTCTTGGTTAGGCCCTAATTTAATTAGGTTTGGACCAAGAGTGAACCAATTTGGGTTTTAATCTTGGTAAGTCCTAATCCAATTAGAACTTGATGAGCCATGACTCAATTGAACCCTTCAATCCTAATCTAATTAGGAGTCATCTTGATTCATTAGATTAATAATTAATTGGGACTTAAAAAGTCCTAATCCCATTAGGATTTATTTAATTCTAGTCCTAATCCAATTAGGACTTTAATTTGAATTCGAAGTCCTAATCCGATTAGGACTCTAGAAATCCTACTCCAAGTAGGAATCCAAATTTAATTCAAAACTCCTAATCTAATTAGGATTATAGGAATCCTACTCCATGTAGGAATCCTAGTCCTACTCCAAGTAGGAATTCCAGTCCAAGTAGGAATCCCAGTCCTAATCCAATTAGGACTCCAAGATCCAACTCCAAGTAGGACTCTTGTTTCAAGTCCAATTAAATAATTCCCTTTATTCCTTCTTTAACTTATTATCAATCGAATTGATTACTTGTGATTCCTAATCACGATTCAACCATCGGATCGGTCAATGCCTCTAGTGTGTGTGACCCCATAGGTTCTATTCTGACTGGTAGTGAGATATATTGTGATCTCTATCATAATATCATTGAAAACTCCTTTCAATGGGTCGGAACGATTCCAACTCTACTCATTAGGATTTATCGATCATCAAGATAATCCCTATGAGTCCCACCATCCACCAGTGACACCTAGCAGCATGTAGTGGCTACCCAGCAGAATAGAATGATGAACCTCTAGGTGCAGTTATCATGTGATACAGTCATTCTATCGTGGATCCCTACAGGACGGAGGTCATGGATAACTCGTCAAACCCCTTCATCTGTCATATGTCAAGATTTATTCGACTTAAGCTCGAGAGTGGAGAACTCTTTTTCCACTGTGCAATCTGCCCCGGCCGAGGTCTTACGAACTCAGTCTTATAAATCACATAGGATCTCTCCTTATCTATCAAGGTCGATAGATTCCTTGTAGATGCATACCCTACTCCTACAGTGAACCTACTGCAGCCAATCTACACTGCATGGACCCATATGGCTAGAGACCATGTATTTGTGCAGTCAAACTACAATAACCTCACTGTGCATAGCCGAAGCATCGTAGGTCAAAGGACCAGTCACACTACTGCAACATCAAGCAAGTCACTGACGAGTGGATAGATATCCAAGTGACTTCTTGTGTTGGTCACGCTCAGTACCCTTATTCTCTAACAAGCACTTGCACAATTGCTCCAGTGTCCCTACACTGTGGACTCAAGACTCGTCCATCAAAGAAAGCAATATGTGCACTAATCTCAGCGGATCAATCACCGTCCTCGTGATGATCCATCGATCAGGAGCAATTCAGGAATTAATCACCAATGACACATGCCTCAAATTCTCAACTCTTGAGAATATGCGTCATCATCTTATTAATTTCTTGGACGATTCATGGACACATAAGAACATGAATGAAAAAGATGCCTTTTATTTATTCAATAATAAATAGTCAAGTACAAAATTATGTCCTAAAATAAAATAATGCGTCAGCCAAATTGGCTTCTAGGGCATACTTCTAACAATGAGACCATCTCGTTCTCAGATGCCGATGTGGAAGACTTTCAAACTTCTCATGACGATGATATTGTAGTTTCCCTTACTATTGCTAATTTTGATGTAAAAAAAAAAAGTTGATAATGGAAGCTCAACAAAAATCTTGTTTTACAAGGCTTTTTGCAAAACAAACTTGCCAGTTGGTCGACTAAGGAAGATTAACTCTCCTTTGATTGGGTTCTCTAGAGACCTGGTCTCGATGGAAGGCATTCATCCCAAGGGGGGTTGGCCCCCTTTTTATTTCTTTTCATTTGGATGCCCTAGGCGTGGCCTCCTCCTTAAAATTAGGAGGAGCCACGCCCCAACCGGGTCTCGCGTTCCAGACAGCCGGGACGTGGATCCCGGGAGCATGCCCCACTTGATCAAATCAAGTGGGGCATGGGGCCTCCTTTGATTGGATGCTGAAATCCTCCTCTAAGGAGGATTAGGTGAATCCAATCCTTATCCATATTAGTCCTAATCTAATTAGGACCCAATTGGATCATGACTCAATTGAACTCTTCAATCCTAATCTAATTAGAAATCATCTTCATTTATTAGACCAATAATTAATTAGGACTCTAGGTGTCCTAATCCAATTAGGACTCATATAATTTTAGTCCTAATCCAATTAGAACTTCAGAAATCCTAACCCAAGTCGGACTCTTAATAATTTAAAGTCCTAATCCAATTAAAACTCTAGGTATCCTACTCTAAGTAGGACTCTTGAACCTTATCATATAAGATCAAGCCTAATTAATTAAGTCCAATTGAGTCAATCAAATTGCAATCTCATTGCAATTAATTTCTTCTTCAACTCACTAACTCTTAGTGGGTTAAACTAATTATCAATCAAATTGACAATTACAAACTATTGTGATTCCAAATCACAATCCAACCATTAGATCAATCAGATCCTCTATTATGTGTGACCCCTGCTGAGTAATTGACTAATCCCTAACTTGGTTTTGATGTACCAAAATATTTTGAGTGTATTCTTTGTTGGACTAACAGTTTTAAACAAGTGTCTTCAAGATAACAATGCTACAACTTCAAAAGAATAACTTAGAAATGGTTTATGGATCTTAGAGTCAAGCTTTGGAACCACTCAAGCACTTTTCAGAGTTCGAGTCGACTCCTAGAAAGATTGAGTCGACTCCAGCACAAGCATAAAATATTGGCACACCTTTGAGCCGTCTCCACAAAGGGCGAGTCGACTCTCTCAGAAAGACATAAAGAGGTATTTCTGGTCGCAAAGCACGAGTCGACTCGAGTCAAGCGCGAGCCATCTCCCATTCTTCAGACAAAGCACGAGACAACTCCCGACAATTACGAGACGACTCTCTCAGGTAGACAGAAAGTGTATTTCGAGTCGCAAAGCGCGAGTCGTCTCCTATCCACGGACGAAGCGCGAATCGCCTCTTCACTAGTTCAGGACGACTCTCTCAGACAAAGACAGAAAACTTGTTTTCGGTAGACGAAGTTGCGAGACGACTCCCGAACCACACGAGCCGACTCCAACGAAAAGTTGATCGATAACCCGACAGAAGGATTCTTAGCAAGAGCCGACTCCAGACTCATACGAGACGTCTCCCACTTTAGTCGAGCCGACTCCTGAATGGGCGAGCCATCTCCAGCTTCAACGGAGGCTTTTGTCAGAAATGACAGGCGCGACAGAACGGCTAGTTTTTGGATATAACGGCTAGTTTTTTCAAAACTAAGCTATAAAAAGACCCATTCAGAATGAAACAAAAAAAGAACGAAAAATCCAAACAAAGAGAAAAAGCAAATCAGTTTGAAA
The DNA here is from genome assembly GCF_009389715.1 of Phoenix dactylifera. NCBI lineage: Eukaryota > Viridiplantae > Streptophyta > Magnoliopsida > Arecales > Arecaceae > Phoenix > Phoenix dactylifera. The sequence continues at coordinate 195,761 of NW_024067818.1, read as the reverse complement.
CAAGGGCTCAAAGGATATTCAAAGAAAAATCGGAAGAAAGCAAGTCTTCATCGAGAATCCATTCTTTCTCCACACCAGAGCCATAATAGAAGAATCCTTTATTGCTGTTTGATCTGTGAAAGGATTAAGAAGAAAAGAAGCAGCATCTCGATCGGCTAAAATCATCTAAGAAGCTTCTTTTTTCTTATTCATTTAAAACTATTTTTATCTGCTTTCCTAGAAGCTTGTACTTATACATTTATTCTCAGATTTGGGTGCTTGATTCAATTAAGGAATTGAATCAGAAGGATTTAGGTTGTAGTTGGTAATCTGGAAAAACCAACTAGGTTGGATTATGAGCCCATGAAAACAGTCGGATTGGTTCTAGTTGGTGAGCCTGTGAAAATCAACCGAGTTCGTTGTGATCTTGTGAAAACAACAAGTTAGGTTGTGAGCTTGTAAAACAACCGTGCTGTAATTCTAGGATTATAGTGAAAATCTCAAGTGGAACTTGGGGAGTGGACGTAGGAGCAAGGGTAGCTCGGAACCATTATAAATCCTGTGTCTTTGTGCTTTGCTTTTCCATTGTCATATTATCTTCATATCGTTAACTAACACTTTAGATTAAGCACAAATTGAATTTTCGTATTTTTAATTAAGCCCCAATTCACCCCCTCCCTCTTGGGCTGCCTACTGGGCAACAAGTGGTATCAGAGCAGGTACTCTTTAGTGACATTGTCTAAGTCCCTTCTAGAGTAAAAGATTCAATGGCAACCCATTTTGGATTAACCTCAAATGAAGGACAGTCAACCAATAGGCCACCCTTGTTCAATGGAACAAACTATACCTATTGGAAAGCAAGAATGAGAATATTCATTCAAGCCCAAGACTATGATATTTGGAGCATTATTATAAATAGACCTCACATTCCCACATACATTGTTGATAACACATTAATTCCCAAACTCGAAGAGGACTGGGATGAAAATGATAGGAAAAAGGCACAACTAAATGCCAAGGCTATGAATGTGCTTTATTGTGCCTTAGATGCAAATAAATTCAATCGAGTATCAACATGTAATTCCAATAAGGAGATTTGGGATAGACTTGAAATCACTCATGAAGACACAAATCAAGTCAAGGAATCAAAAATTAACATGTTAGTGCATAAATACAAACTGTTTAAAATGGAACCTTCTGAAAATATTACTTCCATGTTTACTAGATTTACTGATATCATTAATGGACTGAAAAGTCTTGAAAAAATGTACCCTAACAGTGATCTTGTCAGAAAGATTCTTCGCTCACTACCACGTTCTTGGGAAGCCAAAGTGATGGCAATACAAGAAGCCAAGGACCTCAACATCCTTCCTCTAGAAGAACTTCTTGGGTCACTGATGACACATGAACTCACCATGAACCAACATCTTGAGGATGAGGATCAGAAGAGAAAAGGAATAGCATTTAAAGTTTCTACCCAAAAGGAATATAATGAGAGTAGTGTTGAAGGAGAAGATGAGAATGAGGATGATGATATTGCCCTCCTTGCAAAAAAATTCAGTAAGTTTATAAGGAGAAGGAAGATGAACTTCAAACGGTATCCAATAGTAAAAGGTGAGATGGAAAAGGATAAGGAGAAAGGGAAAGATCCCTTAGTGTGTTATGAGTGTAAGAGACCTGGACATTTTAGGCTAGATTGTCCGCTCTTAAAGAAATTGCAAAAGAAAAAGAAGAAGGCATTTGTTGTAATGTGGGGAGATAATGATGAATCTTCATCAGAAGAAGAACCCCAAGAAGTAGCCAACATTTGCCTTATGGCTCAAGATAATCAGGCAAGTTCTACTGCTTTACCAAGTTTCTCTTTTCAGGAATTATACGAAGCCTTCAATGAACTAGTTAGTGACTATAAGAAACTTGGTATGAAAAATAAAGAGTTAAGAATTGAAAACAACACTTTAAGTGATTTATCAAAAAATACAATGAAGAAAAACAATTTTTAGCCAATGAAGTGCAAATGCTGAAATCTGAAAAACAGAAGAAGATTAAACAAAATGAAGAGCTGCTAAATGAAAACCAAAATCTTAAAAAGGAAGTAGATAAGTATAAGTTAATTGTAGATAAGTTCACTTTCAGCTCTGAAAAACTAGATATGATTCTAAGTAGTCAAAGAGCTGTTTTTAACAAAGTAGGGCTAGGATTTAGGCTTAACAAGGAACAAAAACTTTTAAAGAACTTTTTTGTCAAAGCAACAAAAACTGAATCTAATGAACCTACATATTTCTGTTGTGGTAAATCTGGACATAAATCTTATGTATGCAACCATAGACAAATATCAAAGAAAAATAACATAAAGAAAATTTGGGTCCCAAAAGGATCCACTCACACTAACCATGAAGGACCCAAGAAGACTTGGGTACCTAAAATCTTTTGATTTTCATATAGGTATGTCTTGCGGCCAACCAAGCTAAAAGGAATTGGTACCTCGATAGTGGCTGCTCAAGACACATGACCGGTGATAAAGATGAATTCTTCACCCTCGAGTCGAAAGAAGGAGTGGTAACCTTCGGCGATAATAGTCAAGGTCAAATCATCAGTATTGGTAAAATTCAGATTCTCTTTCTACTTTCATAGATAATGTGTTGTATGTGAATGGATTAAAGCATAATCTTATTGTCAGAGAACCCGCCCATGTCGCAGAAAAATTTCAAATATTTCAGATGCAGCGGAAGAGGCATGCGCGGGATCAACCGTTCATCGCATGAACGTTGTTTAAAACCGTTCGTAGATAGATAAGGATTAAAAACTTTTTAAAAATATTAGAAGATCATATCTTCACCTTGTGCGGGTAGATGATCACCGCAAACTGATGATCGTGGTTTTTGGATGAAGGTTCGCTTGAAGCCGTTCAAGTATCCGTCCTCTACGGGTATCCACACGAGGCAGAAACCGATCCAAGCTTTCTATCTCCCCGGGATGCAAGCTTCCTTGCAGAGATAACTTTTGTTGCCCAGTAAATACAACCCAAGAGGGGGGGGGGGGTGAATTGGGTCTTTTAAAACTTTTAAGCTTCTTTTGAAACTTTTTGATTAATTATGCTAAGTTGTATAGATGCACAGTAGAATTTAAACTTAGCAACAGTTTGATTTATTGAATGAGACTTGATTACGTAAATTGAATATGCTTGCAACTAAAGGATGCACGGATAAGAGTTAAGCAAGCAATTTATCTAAGTAAGTAGGTGAGCAAGTTAGACAATGACAAAAAGCATCACAAACACAACAAACATATAGTGGTTCGGTGCACCCCAGCACCTACATCCACTCCCCAAGACCTCTTGGGAATTTCACTATAATCCTACAGATTACAGCCGGTTGTTTTACAAGCTCACAACCCAACTTGTTGTTTTACGAGATCACAACAAACTCGGTCGGTTTTCACAGGCTCACCGACTCGAACCAACCGATTGTTTTCACGGGCTCACAATCCAACCCGGTTGGTTTTTCCAAAGGCTCACCAACCACAACCTTACAACGTTGGTTTTTCCCTTTGGCTCACCAACAAACCTTAACCCCTTGATTCAATCCCTTGATTGAATCAAGTTACAAGATATTAGAATAAAGGTTTAAAACAAATCAAAGCTTCTTAAACAAGCAAATATAACAATATAAACAATAGAACCCGCAAGAACCCTTTTAGCCGTTGGAAGCGTGGGAGATGATGGTTCTTCCGATGTGGATCGCGTTGGCTTGAATGTGAGCTTTGAATGCCAAACGGGAGAGAGTAGTTGAGCACGAAATCTGTTGGAAAACTTGAAGGCGCTTGATTTCTTCACTTGAATGCACTAACTCTCTTGAACCTCTTTTTCTCTCTTCTCTCTTGAATGATCTTGTATTGGGTTTGTAAGAAGATGTTGAGAAGCACTTAAGAGGTCCCTTTTATAGCCCCAAAAGCAAATATAGCCGTTAGACACAAAAAAAAAGAGACGTTTGAAATTCAAATCAAATCTGAAAAAGTTGTTAGTCGCGTCCCAGGCGCTCCGGGGACGTCTCCGCGCTTTACGGGGATGTCTCCGCTTGTTTGCGCTTTTTGCATGGGGACGACTCCGCTTCTTCGGGGACGACTCCGCGCTCCGAGGACGTCTCCGCGCTTTACGGGGACGTCTCCGCCGTTATATCTCCGAAAAACAAGTCTTCTGGAATTCTCTGAGAGAGTCGACTCCGCTTTTTCAGGGGACATCTCCGCGCTCCGGGGACGTCTCCGCGCTTTACGGGGACGTCTCCGCCGTTATATCTCCGAAAAACAAGTCTTCTGGAATTCTCTGAGAGAGTCGTCTCCGCTATCTAGGGGACGACTCCGCTGGTCTGCTTTTTACTTGCGGGGACGACTCCGCAGGTACCGGGGACGTCTCCAGACATGCCAGTTCTTCCTGTTTGTGCCAGAGACGTCTCGGAGACAACTCGGAGACGTCTCGGCTGTCCCTGAACTTTTTCTTTCATCTCAAAAATTCTTCAATAAGTTCTTAAAAATCATGAAAACTTGCCTAGACATTTCTTAACAATATTCTTAATTAACCAACTGAAATCCTCAAATAACTTGTTAAGATAAAGGGAATTATGCTCTAGTATTTTGTATTCATCAAAATCCATTAGAGGGTCAACAATCTCCCCCTTTCTGATGATGACAAAACTTGGAGTATGTGCAATATAAAATATATTGTGTTCTAGGACTAATGCATAGCTAAGTTGCATGAAGTAGAAAACATAAATATTTAAAACATACTTCATGATAATGCTTTAGATTTAATCAGCTTAACACAATCAACCTATTTCAGTTTAAGCTGAGTTGGTATTCAATATAAAATACAAAGCATTATGAGCATATACTTAGATATTTCTCCCCCTTTTTGACAACATCAAAAAGATAGTGGAACATTAAGCACAAAGATAAGAATACTTAAATATTTCTTTTTCTTATTGTACTCTGATTTGCATGTCAAGTTATTGCAAGAATATGAATCATATAACTCAAGGCAATAATGTTAGAAAAAGATTAATGAGCATAGATCAGAGCCAATTAAGATAATTCCAGAGCAGAACACATCGAATGTGATTTCAAGAAATTTTCTAATTTGATAGTTTTCTAATCAAGTGTAGGTGGAATCTTCCTTAGGTTAATTCAAGAAGTACCACAAATGATATTCAAGGAAAGCACGAATGGAAATCTGACCTCTCTTCAATAATAAGTGGGAAAGCTTGTTCATTTAAGACCTTTTGCCCAATCTATTAAGTATTTTATCAATAGGAGAGCAATTCAATTGATTTTCAGAGTAAAAGATCAAAACTTATATATTTGAAAGACATATCATCCTATTGGATCATTAATTCTTAATGACTTCAAAGTTCTTTTATGATAATAAGAGCATTGGGGCACAAATACCAAAATATGAATTCATGCAATTTTTGATACATCTTAGAGCTCTTTTAAAGACTTTCTTTTATTTCTTTAGAAAATAAGCACAATTTGATACATAAAATAATGAATTTGCACAAAATTGAAGTTCCAAAGAGCAAGCCAATTAGGACTCATTAGTGAGGTTCAAAATAGATTTTCTAAGAGATACTCAAGAAAATTTAATACATTGTTCTCCTCCTATTTCATTAAATTAGAGGCTCTCAAGATTTGTAATTTGGTTCATGAGTGATGCATAAGATATACTAACCAAATAACACGCCTCAAGGTGTATCATAAAGATTTTCAGATTTAAGTTTCAGATGATACATATTGGAGAGTATTAGGATTACTTTTCATTTAGTATTCTTTCTCTCTCCTTTAGCTATAGATTTATGCAATTAAGTCCAATAAGACCTCTCCTTCTGAAATTTTCTTTCTCCCCCTCAATTGATCATTCCATTTAAGAGTTTAGAATCCTAAGATAATGTTCAACAAAATTGTCAATCTCAAAAATATATTTTCTATAAGTTTCAGCTTATTTTCATAAGACTCAAGGTTTGAGATAAGACAACCTTTATAGAACTCATCTCAAGGTAATTAAAGCATGTCTTGCAATATAAGGAGGTTCATCAAAATCAATCCATAAAATTCAAAGCATGCATCAAAATAAAGTGTCTTTGGGATAGGATACTGAATATCTAAAGCTCCCCCTCAAAAGATGCATTCTTCTTTAATCATTTTTGTTGCTGGTGGTCCAAACCGAGAACGATTGGCACTGCGGTGTGAACGGGGTTCCGTCTGAGTTGTCTTGGTTGGTGTTGGTTGCGCTCCACCTTCCGCCAAGAAACCTGCAAACAAGCCTTGCACCACTACCAGGGTGGTGATGGCCCTCCGACGGTCAAGTCAGAGGAGATTGGAGGAGGAGGAGAGGTGATAATCGCAAGTAAGAGAGTGCTCTGGGAGATATTGCTCACCCCCCCTTTCTCCCCCCAGCCGCATATATACCTGGCTGGGGGGTCTCTCAGGGGGGTTCGTTATCGTGGGGCACGATGGTGTGGCCACTGACATGGCCGTTACAGGGCGTCGTGGAGCAGCACCGGGTACGGCCACGTCAGGGCATAGTGGGGCTCCGCTTTGTACGGCTGATGCAGGAGATCGTGGAGCAGCATCGGATACAGCCGTTGCAGGGAGTAGTGGAGCAGGAGGCCGCGGCGTGCCTCTGGGGAATAGCCTGTCGTTATCAAGAGATCTCCGACTCGGGGTCGGAGCGCTGGATCAAGGGGCAGCCGACTCGGGGTCGGGCTGCGGAGCCGAGGATATCCGACTCGGGGTCGGATTGCTGGATCAAAGGGCAGCCGACTCGGGGTCGGGCTGCGGAGCCGAGGATGTCCGACTCGGGGTCGGATTGCTGGATCAAAGGGCAGCCGTAGTCTTCCTGGGCGCGCGTGCCGGTCACGTGGGGCATGGCGGCTTATTTCCCCCGTAACAGTAGCCCCCCACTTCCGAGCCTGGAACCAGAAGGGGAACAGGTGAAGGGAGTGATGTTTCGGGATTGCCGCCGTTCCTCGGAGAGGCGCGCGCGCTTCGAGCTCCCCGCCCTTTTTATGGCGTATGGCGGTTATTGCTGACCTGGCAGTCTGAGGATTTCGGCGGATATCCTTCCTTAATGGTGTCGATTCGCCTTTGGGGCGCGAGCGACCCTTCGGCAGCCAGGCGTCCTCTGGCGTCATCGAGGCGTCACTTGCCTTTCCGCCTATTTAATCGGGGGCCTTTCCCCGTCCGTCTTCTTCTTTACAGATATTTTCAAGTTTCCCCTTTGCGCAGCTGTTGCTGCCGTCGGACTGTTCACTTGTTTCTCCTTTGGCGCTCTCGGAGCCGTTCTTACCTCTTTTCCGGTGAGTTTTCCCCATTCTTCTACTTAGGGCTCTCCATACTTTCCCCTCTTATACTAGTGTACTCCAGTCGCTCCGGTCTTTCCCCCCTTCCTGTCCCCGTCCTGACCGTAGGTTTATTGGCCATTAGGAATGGGCGAAGTGAGAGCAGACCAAATTAAGTCGGAGCTGGTCGCCACAGACTTAGACAGACTCGTGGCTCGGTACCACCTTCCCGAGGCCTGCAACGCCACGCTCCCGGGGCCTGAGGAGAGGATGTCCCATCCTCCTCCAGGGAAGATCGCCATCAATGAGGGCATTCTCCAGGCCGGGTTCCGCTTTCCCCCTTCGGACTTGGTCATGCAGGTGCTACGGGGTTTAAGAGTGGCACCGACGCAACTGGTGCCGAACTCGTGGCGGGCCCTGACGGTCTTCCAGGTTCTCTGCCGTATGCACGAGATCCCCGCCACCCTGAATGTTTTTTGGGAGTTCTACAGCCTGAGCGGCCACCCCCAGGACAAAGGGTGGTGGTGCTTCGCAGCGCGGCGAGGATGCGGCCTTGTCAAGGAGGCTCCTACCTCCATTCACAAATGGAAGGAGCGCTTCTTTTTTGTTGATGCAGATCCCTCTTGGGAAATCATGGCGACCTGGGAGACCCCGATGAAGTCTCCGATCGGCCTATCGAGACTGTCAAGGGAGGAGTCCGATGGCTTGGCCGCCTTGAAGGGGTTGGTTGCCGAGGGCCAGCTCCCCCCGGTGGCCCGCCTTATTTCCGAGGATACTTTGGTGAATGTCGGTCTGAGCTCGGTCCCCACCGACCGTGAGTCCGCCACCGATTCTTTCTTGACTTTTTCCCTTCTTTCGTCCCGTTCTTTCCTTTGGTTTCTCCGTCTCCGACTATCCCGTCCTTTTTGCAGAGATCGACGACGTCATGCGGTCGGTGAAGACAAAGGCTGTTGGTAGGGCGTCCCTGCTGGAAGCAGCCCAGAGGAGGAAACGAGCTCTTCCGAGCGGGGCCCCACCGGCGAAGAAGTCCCGTAAGGAGGTGCCTCCGACGCCGACCGACGAGTCCGGGCCCACCGATCAGGGAGACGTCGTGGGCACGGACCGGCAGCTGACGCTGTATCAGCCCTCCGGTGGTAAGATTGCCGCTACTCCGGAGGTATCATCCGAGCCTGCCCGAGACGGACGGGTCGGACGTGATCGGTCCCCGACCCGGCCTTCGACTCGGTCGGCTCCTGATGACTCGAGGAGGGACGCGCCGAGGCCCCGACCGAGCGGGACCCTATCAATTCCTGGGGTGACCCCCGCCCCGAGCGCGATCGGCCGGACTCTTCCCCAGGCGATGGATAGGGGTAAGGCTGCAGAACCACCGTCCGGCTTTGGGGAGAAATCGGGGTCTGCCTTCACTACCGATGGCGCCCGAAATCTCATCGAAACAGTGCTGCTGGAGAAGGACCGTCGGCGGGTCCGGGAGTTGGAGGTCTCTGACGTTGGGGCTGCCAGCTGTGTCTGTCTCATGTCGGTGAGTGTTCTTCTGGCCGCTTTTCACCATTTATTGGCTCTGTTGTTCTCCGCCTGACTCCCTTATTTTTCTATTTCTTAGCTCGCCCAGTACATGATCCGTCTGGAGGAGTGCTACAAGGAACAGGCGGGGCTTCTGGCGAAGGCCGAGGACCGGCTGAAAGCAGTGGAAAAGGGAGGCCAGGCTGTGGTAGGCAGGACGACCGGGGACTTCGAGGCGAGGCTCCGGGAGGCCGAAGAGCGGGCACTCGGCTTTGCTGCCCTCGAGAAGCAACTGTTGGAGGCTCAGGAGCAGCTCAAGGTTGCCTCGGGTCTCGAGGGCGAGGTCAAGAAGGCGGATGAGCGGGCCGAGAAGCAGTCCCGGAAGGCTGCCGACTACCGGGAGAGGTGGGAGAAGGCCCAGCGGTCAGCCGACAACGCCCGCAACCGAACCCGGTCTCTTGAAGCTAAGCTGGGCGAATTGGAGTCGGCCTTGGAGAAGTCCCGTGCGAGCGATCAGGAGCTTCATTCGCGCCTGACGGAGGCTGAGGCTGCTCGCATTGCTGCCGAAGCGAAGCACAAGGAGGCTCGGGCTGAGCTGCTGAGGGTCTCCACCGAGGCGGAAGGCCGGATTGTGGCGAAGGTCTTGGAGGCGAAAGCCCAGATTATGGAGCGGGCAGAGGCGGCGCTGGCCGAGAGGAGTGCGGAAATCGGGCGTCAGGCGGTAGAGGCTTATCGCCAGTCCGCCGAGTTCGCTCATGATATGTCGGAGGCAGTACAGACCTATCGTCAGTCCGACGAGTTTGTCCGTGACGCGTCGGACGCGGGGGCCGAAGCCTTTGTCTTAGGCTTCGAGGAGGGCCTGGCAAGGGTGTCGGCTAAGTACCCCGAAGTTGACCTGAGCGAGATCTCCCTTCTCGACTCCTCTCCGGCGCCATTGCCTGTTGGTTCTCCTGCTGCTTCCCTACCTCCTGCGGACGAGCCCGACGTTCCCGACCCGGGAGTTCCTCCAAGCTGACCTCTTGTACCTTTCGTTGTCTTCTTTTTTTTTGTATACCGGCATTTTGCCAAATTGTATGGGCCTCGGCCCTGAAACAATGAAAATTAATGCAAGTTGAATGTTTCTTCATCTCGCCTTCGTCCTTCTTTTTCTTTTAACTCTCGGTAGCGTCTTGCTGACTCCTGGCTCCCGAAATTCTTCCGGCGCTAGGCCAGGCATCCGAGGGTTAGGCCTCAGGAAACTCTTCCGGCGCTAAGCCAGGCATCCGAGGGTTGGGCCTCAGGAAATTCTTCCGGCGCTAAGCCAGGCATCCGAGGGTTAGGCCTCGGGAAATTCTTCCGGCGCTAAGCCAGGCATCCGAGGGTTAGGCCTCCGGAAATTCTTCCGGCGCTAAGCCAGGCATCCGAGGGTTAGGCCTCAGGAAATTCTTCCGGCGCTAAGCCAGGCATCCGAGGGTTAGGCCTCAGGAAATTCTTCCGGCGCTAAGCCAGGCATCCGAGGGTTAGGCCTCAGGAAATTCTTCCGGCGCTAAGCCGGGCATCCGAGGGTTAGGCCTCAGGAAATTCCACTCGTTGGTCGACCAAGGCTGGCGCATGCCGAGGCAACTGGTCGGGGCTTCAGGCTAGTCTGCTCCCGGGATGGTCATCGGGTTAGCCTGGCATCCGAGGGCCGAGCCTCGGGACCTTCCACTCGTTGGTCGGCCAAGGCTGGCGCAAGCCGAGGCGACCGGTCGGGGCTTCCGGCTAGTCTGCTCCCGGGATGATCATCGGGCTAGCCAGGCACCCGAGGGCCGTCAAGCCTCAGGAAATTCCGCTCGTTGGTCGGCCAAGGCTGGCGCAAGCCGAGGCGACCGGTCGGGGCTTCAGGCTAGTCCTGCTCCCGGGATGATCGTCGGAGTTAGCCTGGCATCCGAGGGTTGTCAAGCTCAGAAAATTCCACTCGTTGGTCGGCCAAGGCTGGCGCGAGCCGAGGCGACCGGTCGGGGCTTCAGGCTAGTCTGCTCCGGGATGATCGTCGGGTTAGCCTGGCATCCGAGGGCCGAGCCTCGGGACATTCCGCCGTTGGTCGGCCAAGGCTGGCGCAAGCCGAGGCGACCGGTCGGGCTTCAGGCTAGTCTGCTCCCAGGGATGATCGTCGGGTTAGCCTGGCATCCGAGGGCCGAGCCTCGGGACATTCCGCTCGTTGGTCGGCCAGGCTGGCACAAGCCGAGGCGACCGTCGGGGCTTCAGGCTAGTCTGCTCCCGGGATGATCGTCGGGTTAGCCTGGCATCCGAGGGTCGAGCCTCGGGACATTCCACTCGTTGGTCGGCCAAGGCTGGCGCAAGCCGAGGCGACCGTCGGGGCTTCCGGCTAGTCTGCTCCCGGGATGATCATCGGGCTAGCCAGGCATCCGAGGGCCGTCAAGCCTCAGGAAATTCCGCTCGTTGGTCGGCCAAGGCTGGCGCAAGCCGAGGCGACCGGTCGGGGCTTCAGGCTAGTCTGCTCCCGGATGATCATCGGGCTAGCCTGGCATCCGAGGGCCGAGCCTCGGGACATTCCGCTCGTTGGTCGGCCAAGGCTGGCGCAAGCCGAGGCGACCGGTCGGGGCTTCAGGCTAGTCTGCTCCCGGGATGATCATCGGGTTAGCCTGGCATCCGAGGGCCGAGCCTCGGACATTCCACTCGTTGGTCGGCCAAGGCTGGCGCAAGCCGAGGCGACCGGTCGGGGCTTCCGGCTAGTCTGCTCCCGGGATGATCATCGGGCTAGCCAGGCATCCGAGGGCCGAGCCTCGGGACATTCCGCTCGCTGGTCGTGCGCTTGTCGCTCGCTGCCCGACGGGGTTTCTCCGTGGCCAGCCGCGATCATGTTTCTCCTTTTCTCTAAGCGTTGCCTGGGGGAACACGAGAAGGGCATTAAACGCTAATTAATGCGTTACCTGGGAAATCGGATCGCCAGCTGCTGCTTGCGAGGAGTGTTAGTTGAGCGGCCGCGATACGCGGGTTCTTCGAGGAGGATACGGCCTGGGCGCGAGCGGAGATATGTGGACCTAGGGGTACATGACACCCGGATTGTCCTGCACAAAGAATGCGGTTTAAGGAGAATGACGCTTAGGAAATCGCGGGGAGATACGCCTCGGGAGCCGGAACGGCTCCGGTTTCAATGCGCCTGCATTTATTGGAGCCACCCGCATCGGAACGACCAGGGGGCCGCAGTTTGGCTATAAATACAGGTGCAGGTACGATGGAGTTTGCCAAGCCGGAGCTGTTCAGGTTGCCATGGATCGCGGACCTCCTCCTTGGCATATGACCGAGAGACTCCTGTTGAAGGAAAGGGGAGGCGCTCCCCTTGCGACTTCAGCCAACTAGCCGTTTCATCTGGGATCAACAAGGAGGGTCTTCCCGGCGGAACTCCGCTCTAGGCGTTTCATCCGGGATCACATCTCCCCTCCTTGAAGTTCAGCCTCCCGATTGAGCTCTGCACCAGACGCTCAGTCCGGGACCGCGCCTCCATATGCTCTTCCCCCTCGAATTCCTTCTCTTTCCTACCACTGGGGAGGATGGGAATATCCTTTGGAGGCGGCGTTCCCCTGGGGGCAGCGGGAGCTTCTTCTGCGGCGGCTCCTCGTCTTTTTGGTGAGGTGCTGGATGGCGCCTCCGGTTAGAAGCACCCACTTCCGGTGGGATTGCAGCTGCTTTGGGTTGAGGGTTTGGGATCCTCGGTCCTCAGCTCCACGGATTCTCCACCTCTTCTTTGCTTTCTTTACTCCCTAATTCCCCTCTGGGAATTCCTTGTAATCACACGAGCACGCCATTGTAACCAGAAATTATTGAAATGAAAAGTGTTGCACCTTTTCAAATTGTCTTTCTGGCCTTGTTGTTCTACTGGTAATACATCCGCAGGTTAGCGGAATTCCAGCCCCTTGGAATTTCTCGGCCATCTAGGGCTTCCAACTGGTAGGAGCCAGGTCGGTTTACCCAACGAACTTTATACGGGCCTTCCCAATTCGGCGCTAGCTTCCCACCTTCCGTAGGTTGAGATGCCTTAGCTCGCCTCAGCACCAGATCTCCAATTCTGAAAAGCTTCGGTCGGACTTTGGAGTTGTAATATCGGGCCACCCTCCGCTGATACATTGCCATCCGAACCTGCGCCATTTCCCTTGCTTCTTCCAAGAGATCCAGGTTCCCTCGGAGTTGCTCCGAGTTGGCCTCGGGTCGGTGTGCGGCTACCCGAGGTGAGGGAAGTCCGAGCTCTACGGGGACAACGGCTTCCGTGCCATAGGTTAGGCTGAAAGGCGTCTCCCCGGTAGGAGTCCGATGCGTGGTCCGATACGCCCAAAGGACATTCTCGAGTTCCTCGACCCAAGCTTGCCCCGTCCGTCCGATCCGCGCTTTGATACCTTGGAGGATTGTCCGATTTGTGACCTCGGCCTCGCCGTTGGTTTGGGGATGCGACACGGACGTGAACCGATGTTCGATCCCGAACTCCTCGCAGAAGTCTCGGAAATGCTTGTTATCAAACTGTCGACCGTTATCCGAGATGAGGACCCGAGGTACCCCAAATCGGACAATGATGTTCTTCTTTACGAACTTCCGGACTTGCGCCTCCGTGATGGTGGCCAGTGGCTCTGCCTCCACCCACTTGGTGAAGTAGTCGATGGCGACAATCAAAAATTTCCGCTGGGCCGAAGCGATGGGGAATGGTCCGAGGATATCCATTCCCCACTGTGCAAAGGGCCAGGGGGCGGTGATTGGCGCCAAGGGAACAGAGGGGACTCTCTGGATGTTGGCGTGGCGCTGGCAGGCGTCGCATTTCCGTACGTGATCCTTTGAGTCTTCCAATAAGGTCGGCCAATAGTAGCCTTGCCTCATGATCTTATGTGCCAGGGACCTAGCCCCCAGGTGCGATCCGCAGATGCCTTCGTGGACTTCGCTGAGGGCGTAAGCCGCTTCCGAAGGGCGGAGGCACCTTAAGAGGGGGGCGGTGAACGAGGTCCGATACAGCCTCCCTTCGTAGAGTACGTAGTGGGCGGACTTCATAACAAGTCGCCGAGCTTGATCTTCATCTTCGGGGAGGATCCCTTCGGCGAGGTAAGCTACAAGCGGGTCCATCCAAGATGGTTCCGGATCAATTGCCATTACCGCTTCAGCCTCGCCGATGCTCGGGGCATCTAGGGTCTCCAGGTATATCGCCCTTGACAAGTTGTGTGCCTCAGCGCCCACCAAGCGGGACAACCTGTCGGCCCTAGCATTTTCGCTCCTTGGGACCTGCTGAATGTCAATACTGCCGAGGTCGGGAATGAGTGCTTGCACCTTCCGGACGTAGCTCTGCATGGTCGGGCTCCGTGCCTCGAACTCCCCTCGAACCTGCCCGACCACCAGCTGGGAGTCGGTGAAGACCTTCAGACGCCGGATGCCGAGCTCCTTGGCGAGTTTGAGTCCCGTGACTAGGGCCTCGTACTCCGCCTCATTGTTGGTCACTGGAAATCCGAACCTCAAGGCATACTCGGCTATCACTCCATCGGGATTGGTAAGGACCAGCCCAGCCCCTCCACCTTCAGGGTTCGACGACCCGTCAATGTGGAGCGTCCAGATCGGGAGATCGAGGCTGGGTGTTTCCGGCGGCCTAGGTTCCGCCTCCTGCACAGTGCACTCAGCGAGAAAGTCCGCGAGCACCTGGGCCTTGATGGCGGGCCGGGGCTGGTAGCGGATGTCGAACTCACCAAGTTCTACTGCCCACTTCACCAGCCGTCCCGCATTCTCAGGATTGCTGAGGATCTGCCGCAGTGGTTGATCGGTCAAAAGGGTGACAGAATGAGCCTGGAAATAGGGGCGAAGCCTCCTGGTCGCAGTCAGCAGCGCGAAGGCGATCTTTTCAGCCTTCGTGTACCGCGTCTCGGCATCCCGGAGGACTCGGCTGGTGTAGTACACGGGCTTCTGAAGTTTTGCCTCTTCCCGAACCAGTACTGCGCTGACTGCGGTTGGGGAGACCGCCAGGTAAAGGTAGAGCATCTCCCCCTCTTGCGGCTTGGACAGCAGGGGAGGAGACGCCATGTACTCCTTGAGCTGGTCGAACGCCACTTGACATTCAGCCGTCCAGAGGAAGTCTTTCGGGCGCTTCAACACCTTGAAGAACGGTTGGCAGCGTTCGGCCGATTTTGCCACAAATCGTCCGAGCGCGGCGACCCTCCCAGCGAGCTCCTGAACCTCCTTCACTTTGGTCGGAGGGGACATATCTTGGATGGCCTTGATTTTGTCCGGGTTGGCCTCGATCCCCCGCTGGTTGACAATGAAGCCGAGGAACCTCCCGGCCGAAGCACCAAAGGCGCACTTCGCTGGGTTTAGCTTCATACGAAACTTCCGCAAGGTGGCGAAGGTCTCCTCCAGATCCGCAATGTGCTGATCCGCATGGCGGCTCTTTACCAGCATATCGTCCACGTACACCTCCATGTTCCGGCCGATCTGCTCCTTGAAGATTTTATTGACGAGGCGCTGGTAAGTAGCGCCAGCGTTCTTCAGACCGAAGGGCATTACCTTGTAACAGTACAGCCCCCTGTCTGTTATGAAGGCCGTTTTCTCCTCGTCCTGTGGAGCCATCATTATTTGGTTGTAGCCGGAGAAGGCGTCCATGAAAGACAGCAGCTGATATCCGGAAGTCGCGTCGACCAGTTGGTCTATTCGCGGAAGCGGAAAGCTATCCTTGGGGCACGCCTTGTTCAGGTCGGTGTAGTCGACGCACATCCTCCACTTCCCGCTCGCCTTCCGGACAAGTACGACGTTTGCCAGCCACTCGGGGTAGCTCACTTCCCTTATGAAACCTGCCTCCAAGAGTTTGTCTACCTCCTGGTCGACCACCCGGATCCGATCCGGGGCACAGTGTCTCTTCTTTTGCTTTACTGGTCGGTGGGTCGGGTCGACGTTGAGGGCGTGAGAAATGACCTCCGGGTCGATCCCAGGTACATCGGCCGCCGACCAGGCAAACACATCAGCATTGGCTCGGAGGAATTCCACTAACCGGAGCCGAGCTTCCAAGTCGAGGTTGGCACCGACCCGGACCGTGCGGTCCGGGCGGCCTTCTTCGAGGGGAACTTCGATTACGCCCTCGGCCGGCTCCCCGTGCCGCAAGGCCACTTCGTCTCTGGCGTCAAGGGACTCGACGCTTAGGGCCTCCATGGGCTTCTTCCCTTTGAGAGTTGCTAGGAAACACTGCCGTGCGGTTGGTTGGTCACCTCGGACCTCTCCAATCCCGGCCGCCGTGGGGAACCGCATGAGCAAATGGTAGGTAGAAACCACCGCGCGAAGGGCGTTCAGTCCGGGTCGTCCGAGGATAGCGTTGTAGGCCGAGGGGACACGGACGACCAAGAACCCGAGTCGCACCGTGGCTTCTGCGGGTGCAACGCCCGCAGTCACAGGCAGCTCAATGACACCTTCGGCCGAGATAGCGTCTCCAGTGAATCCTATGAGGGGGGTGGATGTTTTGTGCAACAATTGTCGGGACAAGCTCATCTTTTGGAAGGCCTCGTAATACAAAATATCAGCTGAGCTTCCACTATCCACAAGAACACGCCTTACATCATAGTTCGCCATAGTGAGAGAGATCACCATGGCGTCATCGTGGGGAGTCTGAACCCCCTTTACATCTTCATCACAAAAAGTGATTACATTTCCGACCCGCTGCCTCTTCGCGACGGCCACTCCTGATGCTTCCGCCGAGCCCCCTGCGTTCCTCACGGGCCGAGAGCAGCCCCCAGTGATGGTGTGGATCACTCCCGCAACGGGTCGATTCTGCTCCCGAGGCTCCTGAGGGGCCGGGTCGGCCGGACGCGGGTCTGCCGGGGGACGTCGGTCGTTTACATATCGACCGAGACGCCCTCGGCGAATGAGAGCCTCGATCTCGTCCCGAAGCTGGAAGCAGTCTTCGGTATCGTGGCCGTGGTCTCGGTGGTACTCACAGTACGCCCGAGAAGGCCTCCTCCCAGGGATCTTCTTCATCTGCCTCGGGACCGGGAGGTCCTCCCGCCCCTTGACCTCCATGAGGATCTGGGCCCGGGGGGCCAGGAGTGGGGTGTACCGGTTGAAGCGTCGGTGCGGAGAACGAGGGCGTGTGGCGCCGTGGTTCCTTGCTGGTGACGGGCTTCTGCGCCGGCGTTGAGGCGTCGGGCTCCTCCTCTGGGGTGCCTCTTTTCGCCTTTTCTTCCCGGGCTTTAGAGGGGCCTCGGCGGCCTCCTTGTTCCGGTGGGAGGCTGCCTCCTCGGCGTCTGCATACTGGTTTGCCCGAGATAACAGCTCCGGGAAGCTCCGCGGCAGGCGTTTGTCCAGGGAGAAGGTGAGTCTGCCCTTCCGGAAGCCACGCTTCAGGGCTGAGAGAGCCACTTCCTGGCTCAGGTTCCGGACCTCCAGTGTAGCCTTGTTGAAGCGGGTGAGATAATCCCGCAGGCTTTCTCCCTCGTTTTGCCGGACATCAAAGAGGGAGTCGGAGACCAGTCGCCGCCTGCTACTGACGGCGAAATGGCTGATGAAGAAGCGGGTGAACTGGTCGAAGGACTGGATGGAGTTAGCCTCCAGGCCGGCGAACCATGCCCTTGCCGGGCCACGGAGGGTCGCCGGGAAGGCCTTGCAGAGGAGCGGATCCGATGCTCCATGGAGGAGCATAAGAGTCCTGAAACTCTCCACGTGGTCCCGCGGGTCCGCCGCCCCGTCGTAGGGTTCGATCGCCGGCATTTTGAACCCCGGCGGGTTCGGGGTCCGCAGGATCCTCGAGGCAAGCGCCGGCTGGGAGGAGATCTCCAAGTCAGCGAAGGGATCTTTGGAGTGGCCCTTCAGGACCTGGAGTTGTCTGTGGAGATCGTCCACCCGCCGGTCCAGGGAGCGCGACCGGTGGGTGGGGGACAAGGAGCGGCGCGAGGGGGACCGACTGGAGTGCGGGCCCCTCGAGGACTGGGGTGTCTGAGAACGCGCCCGGGTCCGCCTCTCGTACCCCGCACAGCTCCGATGAGAAGGTCCTGGCAGAATGGACCGCACTCGAGAATCCTCCTCGCGCCGGCGCTCCTCTCCATGGGAGAGGAAGGAGCGCGGGTTGTGAGGAAGAGGCGAGTGCTCGGGGGGCAGCGGCTCCTGAGCCCGTTGCGGCACCCGAGAGATCACACCCTGCAGATTCTGCACTGCCTCCGCGAGGGTGCGAACCTGCTGGGCTAGCTGGTCGAACTGAGCAGCTTCGACCGTCTGAATGGGAGAAGGGGCGGTGGAGTGCTGCTGAGAGTGCGTTGGGGACGCAGCAGCCTCTCGGCCGGAGGCGCGAGAGGCTCCGCGACCGGAAGCATTGGAAGCTCCACGACCACCTCGCCGTGCCATTACGATCGTTCTAAGATTCGTCCCTTCCTCTAGCGCCAACTGTTGCTGGTGGTCCAAACCGAGAACGATTGGCACTGCGGTGTGAACGGGGTTCCGTCTGAGTTGTCTTGGTTGGTGTTGGTTGCGCTCCACCTTCCGCCAAGAAACCTGCAAACAAGCCTTGCACCACCACCAGGGTGGTGATGGCCCTCCGACGGTCAAGTCAGAGGAGATTGGAGGAGGAGGAGAGGTGATAATCGCAAGTAAGAGAGTGCTCTGGGAGATATTGCTCACCTCCCCCCTTTCTCCCCCCAGCCGCATATATACCTGGCTGGGGGTCTCTCAGGGGGGTTCGTTATCGTGGGGCACGATGGTGTGGCCACTGACATGGCCGTTACAGGGCGTCGTGGAGCAGCACCGGGTACGGCCACGTCAGGGCATAGTGGGGCTCCGCTTTGTACGGCTGATGCAGGAGATCGTGGAGCAGCATCGGATACAGCCGTTGCAGGGAGTAGTGGAGCAGGAGGCCGCGGCGTGCCTCTGGGGAATAGCCTGTCGTTATCAAGAGATCTCCGACTCGGGGTCGGAGCGCTGGATCAAGGGGCAGCCGACTCGGGGTCGGGCTGCGGAGCCGAGGATATCCGACTCGGGGTCGGATTGCTGGATCAAAGGGCAGCCGACTCGGGGTCGGGCTGCGGAGCCGAGGATGTCCGACTCGGGGTCGGATTGCTGGATCAAAGGGCAGCCGTAGTCTTCCTGGGCGCGCGTGCCGGTCACGTGGGGCATGGCGGCTTATTTCCCCGTAACAATAGTCATCTACTTAAATAATTTTAAAAGACTATCATCACTGCTTGTCATACATATGATTTCTATTAGATCTATTTTTGATGAAATTTTGATCTTCTGAAAAATGAAATGAACCATTGCATATCTTTCATATTTTTCAGTCGTACATGTTATGCTTGATATGCTCTTATGAAAATAATGCAAATCTGATAGAGATATGTCTATCCTTGGATATCATTCATCAAGCAATGCATATAGAATATTCAATGAAAAGATTTTAGTTGCAGAAATATCAATTCATTTTTTTCCTTATGAGACTAATGATTTATTATCAAGATACTAAATTAAATTATGTATGTATATGGTTAATATTTTACATATAACAATCTGAAAACTTGTTAATAATTAGAACCAAATTGAGCTTTTCAGAAATGCACTTAATGAAGAAAAATTGATGACTACTAAAGACTAAATCAAGAAAAGATGAAATAGATCTTGATGAAATTCTTGCATGATTAGAAGTAAAGATCACCATTATCATTTGCTTGCTTTATGAGCTTTATATTCTATCAAATGAGTGTATAGAATGGACTCCTATGTGCTTACTTTATTAAAGAAGATATATGTTAATAACCACCATATTTGAAACACTCATTACAAATATGATAAAGCAATATATGATTTGAAACAAGCATCAAAAGCGTGATATAAAAGCTTAAGCAACCTTTTCGACAGAAAGTAATAAATCTATGCATCAAAAGAAGAATTTGTGATATCTTACTTGCTCAAAGTATACATTGATGACATCATTCTTGGTTCTACTATGGAGATTTATATGAAGATTTTACTAAAGCTCATGCAAGGTGAGTTTGAAATATGTATGATGAATGAATTTAACATTTTTTCTCAAACTCCAAATTAAAACAAACAAGAAAGGGGATCTTCATTGACCAAAGTTAGTCCACAAGACAACTCTTATAGAAGATTGGCATGAAGAAGGTATGTCTATGATCCCATCTTGTAGAATTTGAAAAAGATGAGCAAGTAGATCTATTGTTTTAAAGCTGTATTGAAGCATGATAGAATAATTATTTTATCATACAGTTTAGTAGACCAGATTGTATGATCATTGTGTGCCCTCGTGCAAGACTTCAATCTAACTTTAATGAATCACATTTTATTGATAACAAATAAATCATAATCTGAATTTTGATAGAAACAACCGTTTAAGATAAGTTGATTAAAACTTAGCTAACATGTTCTTATTGATAATTATCTTAAGCAAATAGAATCTAAGCTAAATTGATTCTGAAAATAAAAAAAAATTGAATTGATCTTGATAAATCTTCCTATTGCTTCACATGCTTGTCTTTGAACCATCTTGGTTAATGAAACTATCTCTGTAAGTTCAAGTGACATATGCTTGCTTATATTTAGGCAATCTCTTGAGTAAAATGACTCAACACTCAATTATTGTCATATCGTACGTTGAGTCATCTAGTTAAGAAATATATGGTATGAATGTTTTGTATCTTGAAGAAACTAATGATTTTCCTTCAAGAAAGAAAAGAATTTTGTTAATATGCAGGATCTTTAAGCAAGAAAATGAGAGATTTCAACTTGAAGGAAACCTCCACATAAGATACAATAACATTCACATGCAAACAAGAGAGAGGATCTTCTTCAGCCAAAGTTCACACATAAGAAATCTAGTTTGGCTTGAAGAATATAGAATGAATAGGTATTTTAGATACCTTTCTCATAAATTAATTGAGCAAAGTCAATAACTTAAATCTTATTATGGCATGATTATATTCTTTATTATTAATTTTTGATATCATGTCTATGTGTGTATTGACTGACTTATACTTTTAGAAACTGTTTCATGGTTTGCCCAAACTAAATTATTTCTTTGCCTATATCATAACCATGAAATACACAAGTATTATGCTTAAAATTTTGATGTAAAATAACTTTGAGAAGTTATGAAATCACTTGGAGCATAATGAAAATGTTGTTTGCATGATATACATCTATATGACACATAAGATTATTTCTTTATTCTACTCTTTCATGTAAATTACTTGAGAATGACAAAAAGGGGAGAGAGATAAAGAAAAGAAAATGGACATTGTTCAAGAGATGAAAAATCTGAGTAAAGGCAAATACTCCAATCTTAAGGAAGCAAAAACAAGCATAGTATACTCGGAACATTTGTGAGACGTTTGGAAGAGATAAAATCTGTAACTAATTACACTCAACAGGGAAAGTTAGAAGTGAACATTTTAACCTTTCTATATTGCTCTCATAGGGATGGTGCCAATGGGAGGCTAGTGGTAGTACCGGCACTATTTGACCCAACTATTCGGTGTAGGGCATATTAGGGACGGCACAAGAGGGAGGCTAGTGGTAGTACCTCGTGCCCTTCCAACTCCACGGATAGGGAGTAAATAGAGTATAGAGCATAGAAAGTAAAAATGAAAGACAAAGTAAATAAAATCAGTGCAAGATAACATTTAAATAGGGGAGTTTCTTTGAAAAGAATTGATTTTGATCATTGACATGCTTGTTCTTAATATTTTCATGCATGACTTAACACAATGTATTTTGCATGTGGCATGATGCTTTAAACTATGGGTTCTCAATGTGTTGTAATGTTCCATGATTGAATAATTGATTGAATGTTGAAATGCTACATAACATCTTTTGTTTGGTCTTATTGAAAAATTTCAGATTTGTCATTCACAATCATCGTTAAAATCTGAAAGTTAAATAATCTGTAAAAGGAGAGAGAAGGATATCTCTATTGATCTTCAACTTGCTTAAATTTGGTATATAATGTTCTAATTCGTACAAAACTCAACATTAAATACAAAGATCTGTATTACTCTTATATGTTTGAAATATGCATTTTCAATTGTAATCATTTAAGATGAGCTATAATGTGGAAGATACATATCTCAAAGTATGATTTTGAAAGAAAACAGAATTAATTTTGATGCCTTGGTGATTGCTCCGATACGCATCCGAAACATATCATTTCTTATCTTCAAAGTATACTAATATTGGTTCAAATGATGTGTCTTTCGATGATCTGATTGCAAACAAAATTTCTAAATATGATTTTATTTTGATATAAAGGATTTATTGTGTTTCATGTATACATTGCACAATGATCATTATATTTTTCTCCCTACATATTAAAACTTCCATCATAGAGTGAATGATCTTAAACTAGATATTTCAGCTCACTCAATGATCTAAAAGAAAGAATGTAATGCGGTTGAAAGAACTAAGCTTAAATGAATCATTTCTGATTGATATTTCTATACATTTTCTCTAAGTTAAGAGAAAGCATAACTTGTTCATAAAGGATTAGAAAGTATTACTACAATTTTGGAATATACTGGATTATCTACATTCTGATATTACAGATTCAGTGTTATCCGTTTATCATATAATCTGAATTCAACATTTAAATTGTTACGGGGGAAATAAGCCGCCATGCCCCACGTGACCGGCACGCGCGCCCAGGAAGACTACGGCTGCCCTTTGATCCAGCAATCCGACCCCGAGTCGGACATCCTCGGCTCCGCAGCCCGACCCCGAGTCGGCTGCCCTTTGATCCAGCAATCCGACCCCGAGTCGGATATCCTCGGCTCCGCAGCCCGACCCCGAGTCGGCTGCCCCTTGATCCAGCGCTCCGACCCCGAGTCGGAGATCTCTTGATAACGACAGGCTATTCCCCAGAGGCACGCCGCGGCCTCCTGCTCCACTACTCCCTGCAACGGCTGTATCCGATGCTGCTCCACGATCTCCTGCATCAGCCGTACAAAGCGGAGCCCCACTATGCCCTGACGTGGCCGTACCCGGTGCTGCTCCACGACGCCCTGTAACGGCCATGTCAGTGGCCACACCATCGTGCCCCACGATAACGAACCCCCCTGAGAGACCCCCCAGCCAGGTATATATGCGGCTGGGGGGAGAAAGGGGGGAGGTGAGCAATATCTCCCAGAGCACTCTCTTACTTGCGATTATCACCTCTCCTCCTCCTCCAATCTCCTCTGACTTGACCGTCGGAGGGCCATCACCACCCTGGTGGTGGTGCAAGGCTTGTTTGCAGGTTTCTTGGCGGAAGGTGGAGCGCAACCAACACCAACCAAGACAACTCAGACGGAACCCCGTTCACACCGCAGTGCCAATCGTTCTCGGTTTGGACCACCAGCAACAGTTGGCGCTAGAGGAAGGGCCGAATCTTAGAACGATCGTAATGGCACGGCGAGGTGGTCGTGGAGCTTCCAATGCTTCCGGTCGCGGAGCCTCTCGCGCCTCCGGCCGAGAGGCTGCTGCGTCCCCAACGCACTCTCAGCAGCACTCCACCGCCCCTTCTCCCATTCAGACGGTCGAAGCTGCTCAGTTCGACCAGCTAGCCCAGCAGGTTCGCACCCTCGCGGAGGCAGTGCAGAATCTGCAGGGTGTGATCTCTCGGGTGCCGCAACGGGCTCAGGAGCCGCTGCCCCCCGAGCACTCGCCTCTTCCTCACAACCCGCGCTCCTTCCTCTCCCATGGAGAGGAGCGCCGGCGCGAGGAGGATTCTCGAGTGCGGTCCATTCTGCCAGGACCTTCTCATCGGAGCTGTGCGGGGTACGAGAGGCGGACCCGGGCGCGTTCTCAGACACCCCAGTCCTCGAGGGGCCCGCACTCCAGTCGGTCCCCCTCGCGCCGCTCCTTGTCCCCCACCCACCGGTCGCGCTCCCTGGACCGGCGGGTGGACGATCTCCACAGACAACTCCAGGTCCTGAAGGGCCACTCCAAAGATCCCTTCGCTGACTTGGAGATCTCCTCCCAGCCGGCGCTTGCCTCGAGGATCCTGCGGACCCCGAACCCGCCGGGGTTCAAAATGCCGGCGATCGAACCCTACGACGGGGCGGCGGACCCGCGGGACCACGTGGAGAGTTTCAGGACTCTTATGCTCCTCCATGGAGCATCGGATCCGCTCCTCTGCAAGGCCTTCCCGGCGACCCTCCGTGGCCCGGCAAGGGCATGGTTCGCCGGCCTGGAGGCTAACTCCATCCAGTCCTTCGACCAGTTCACCCGCTTCTTCATCAGCCATTTCGCCGTCAGTAGCAGGCGGCGACTGGTCTCCGACTCCCTCTTTGATGTCCGGCAAAACGAGGGAGAAAGCCTGCGGGATTATCTCACCCGCTTCAACAAGGCTACACTGGAGGTCCGGAACCTGAGCCAGGAAGTGGCTCTCTCAGCCCTGAAGCGTGGCTTCCGGAAGGGCAGACTCACCTTCTCCCTGGACAAACGCCTGCCGCGGAGCTTCCCGGAGCTGTTATCTCGGGCAAACCAGTATGCAGACGCCGAGGAGGCAGCCTCCCACCGGAACAAGGAGGCCGCCGAGGCCCCTCTAAAGCCCGGGAAGAAAAGGCGAAAAGAGGCACCCCAGAGGAGGAGCCCGACGCCTCAACGCCGGCGCAGAAGCCCGTCACCAGCAAGGAACCACGGCGCCACACGCCCTCGTTCTCCGCACCGACGCTTCAACCGGTACACCCCACTCCTGGCCCCCCGGGCCCAGATCCTCATGGAGGTCAAGGGGCGGGAGGACCTCCCGGTCCCGAGGCAGATGAAGAAGATCCCTGGGAGGAGGCCTTCTCGGGCGTACTGTGAGTACCACCGAGACCACGGCCACGATACCGAAGACTGCTTCCAGCTTCGGGACGAGATCGAGGCTCTCATTCGCCGAGGGCGTCTCGGTCGATATGTAAACGACCGACGTCCCCCGGCAGACCCGCGTCCGGCCGACCCGGCCCCTCAGGAGCCTCGGGAGCAGAATCGACCCGTTGCGGGAGTGATCCACACCATCACTGGGGGCTGCTCTCGGCCCGTGAGGAACGCAGGGGGCTCGGCGGAAGCATCAGGAGTGGCCGTCGCGAAGAGGCAGCGGGTCGGAAATGTAATCACTTTTTGTGATGAAGATGTAAAGGGGGTTCAGACTCCCCACGATGACGCCATGGTGATCTCTCTCACTATGGCGAACTATGATGTAAGGCGTGTTCTTGTGGATAGTGGAAGCTCAGCTGATATTTTGTATTACGAGGCCTTCCAAAAGATGAGCTTGTCCCGACAATTGTTGCACAAAACATCCACCCCCCTCATAGGATTCACTGGAGACGCTATCTCGGCCGAAGGTGTCATTGAGCTGCCTGTGACTGCGGGCGTTGCACCCGCAGAAGCCACGGTGCGACTCGGGTTCTTGGTCGTCCGTGTCCCCTCGGCCTACAACGCTATCCTCGGACGACCCGGACTGAACGCCCTTCGCGCGGTGGTTTCTACCTACCATTTGCTCATGCGGTTCCCCACGGCGGCCGGGATTGGAGAGGTCCGAGGTGACCAACCAACCGCACGGCAGTGTTTCCTAGCAACTCTCAAAGGGAAGAAGCCCATGGAGGCCCTAAGCGTCGAGTCCCTTGACGCCAGAGACGAAGTGGCCTTGCGGCACGGGGAGCCGGCCGAGGGCGTAATCGAAGTTCCCCTCGAAGAAGGCCGCCCGGACCGCACGGTCCGGGTCGGTGCCAACCTCGACTTGGAAGCTCGGCTCCGGTTAGTGGAATTCCTCCGAGCCAATGCTGATGTGTTTGCCTGGTCGGCGGCCGATGTACCTGGGATCGACCCGGAGGTCATTTCTCACGCCCTCAACGTCGACCCGACCCACCGACCAGTAAAGCAAAAGAAGAGACACTGTGCCCCGGATCGGATCCGGGTGGTCGACCAGGAGGTAGACAAACTCTTGGAGGCAGGTTTCATAAGGGAAGTGAGCTACCCCGAGTGGCTGGCAAACGTCGTACTTGTCCGGAAGGCGAGCGGGAAGTGGAGGATGTGCGTCGACTACACCGACCTGAACAAGGCGTGCCCCAAGGATAGCTTTCCGCTTCCGCGAATAGACCAACTGGTCGACGCGACTTCCGGATATCAGCTGCTGTCTTTCATGGACGCCTTCTCCGGCTACAACCAAATAATGATGGCTCCACAGGACGAGGAGAAAACGGCCTTCATAACAGACAGGGGGCTGTACTGTTACAAGGTAATGCCCTTCGGTCTGAAGAACGCTGGCGCTACTTACCAGCGCCTCGTCAATAAAATCTTCAAGGAGCAGATCGGCCGGAACATGGAGGTGTACGTGGACGATATGCTGGTAAAGAGCCGCCATGCGGATCAGCACATTGCGGATCTGGAGGAGACCTTCGCCACCTTGCGGAAGTTTCGTATGAAGCTAAACCCAGCGAAGTGCGCCTTTGGTGCTTCGGCCGGGAGGTTCCTCGGCTTCATTGTCAACCAGCGGGGGATCGAGGCCAACCCGGACAAAATCAAGGCCATCCAAGATATGTCCCCTCCGACCAAAGTGAAGGAGGTTCAGGAGCTCGCTGGGAGGGTCGCCGCGCTCGGACGATTTGTGGCAAAATCGGCCGAACGCTGCCAACCGTTCTTCAAGGTGTTGAAGCGCCCGAAAGACTTCCTCTGGACGGCTGAATGTCAAGTGGCGTTCGACCAGCTCAAGGAGTACATGGCGTCTCCTCCCCTGCTGTCCAAGCCGCAAGAGGGGGAGATGCTCTACCTTTACCTGGCGGTCTCCCCAACCGCAGTCAGCGCAGTACTGGTTCGGGAAGAGGCAAAACTTCAGAAGCCCGTGTACTACACCAGCCGAGTCCTCCGGGATGCCGAGACGCGGTACACGAAGGCTGAAAAGATCGCCTTCGCGCTGCTGACTGCGACCAGGAGGCTTCGCCCCTATTTCCAGGCTCATTCTGTCACCCTTTTGACCGATCAACCACTGCGGCAGATCCTCAGCAATCCTGAGAATGCGGGACGGCTGGTGAAGTGGGCAGTAGAACTTGGTGAGTTCGACATCCGCTACCAGCCCCGGCCCGCCATCAAGGCCCAGGTGCTCGCGGACTTTCTCGCTGAGTGCACTGTGCAGGAGGCGGAACCTAGGCCGCCGGAAACACCCAGCCTCGATCTCCCGATCTGGACGCTCCACATTGACGGGTCGTCGAACCCTGAAGGTGGAGGGGCTGGGCTGGTCCTTACCAATCCCGATGGAGTGATAGCCGAGTATGCCTTGAGGTTCGGATTTCCAGTGACCAACAATGAGGCGGAGTACGAGGCCCTAGTCACGGGACTCAAACTCGCCAAGGAGCTCGGCATCCGGCGTCTGAAGGTCTTCACCGACTCCCAGCTGGTGGTCGGGCAGGTTCGAGGGGAGTTCGAGGCACGGAGCCCGACCATGCAGAGCTACGTCCGGAAGGTGCAAGCACTCATTCCCGACCTCGGCAGTATTGACATTCAGCAGGTCCCAAGGAGCGAAAATGCTAGGGCCGACAGGTTGTCCCGCTTGGTGGGCGCTGAGGCACACAACTTGTCAAGGGCGATATACCTGGAGACCCTAGATGCCCCGAGCATCGGCGAGGCTGAAGCGGTAATGGCAATTGATCCGGAACCATCTTGGATGGACCCGCTTGTAGCTTACCTCGCCGAAGGGATCCTCCCCGAAGATGAAGATCAAGCTCGGCGACTTGTTATGAAGTCCGCCCACTACGTACTCTACGAAGGGAGGCTGTATCGGACCTCGTTCACCGCCCCCCTCTTAAGGTGCCTCCGCCCTTCGGAAGCGGCTTACGCCCTCAGCGAAGTCCACGAAGGCATCTGCGGATCGCACCTGGGGGCTAGGTCCCTGGCACATAAGATCATGAGGCAAGGCTACTATTGGCCGACCTTATTGGAAGACTCAAAGGATCACGTACGGAAATGCGACGCCTGCCAGCGCCACGCCAACATCCAGAGAGTCCCCTCTGTTCCCTTGGCGCCAATCACCGCCCCCTGGCCCTTTGCACAGTGGGGAATGGATATCCTCGGACCATTCCCCATCGCTTCGGCCCAGCGGAAATTTTTGATTGTCGCCATCGACTACTTCACCAAGTGGGTGGAGGCAGAGCCACTGGCCACCATCACGGAGGCGCAAGTCCGGAAGTTCGTAAAGAAGAACATCATTGTCCGATTTGGGGTACCTCGGGTCCTCATCTCGGATAACGGTCGACAGTTTGATAACAAGCATTTCCGAGACTTCTGCGAGGAGTTCGGGATCGAACATCGGTTCACGTCCGTGTCGCATCCCCAAACCAACGGCGAGGCCGAGGTCACAAATCGGACAATCCTCCAAGGTATCAAAGCGCGGATCGGACGGACGGGGCAAGCTTGGGTCGAGGAACTCGAGAATGTCCTTTGGGCGTATCGGACCACGCATCGGACTCCTACCGGGGAGACGCCTTTCAGCCTAACCTATGGCACGGAAGCCGTTGTCCCCGTAGAGCTCGGACTTCCCTCACCTCGGGTAGCCGCACACCGACCCGAGGCCAACTCGGAGCAACTCCGAGGGAACCTGGATCTCTTGGAAGAAGCAAGGGAAATGGCGCAGGTTCGGATGGCAATGTATCAGCGGAGGGTGGCCCGATATTACAACTCCAAAGTCCGACCGAAGCTTTTCAGAATTGGAGATCTGGTGCTGAGGCGAGCTAAGGCATCTCAACCTACGGAAGGTGGGAAGCTAGCGCCGAATTGGGAAGGCCCGTATAAAGTTCGTTGGGTAAACCGACCTGGCTCCTACCAGTTGGAAGCCCTAGATGGCCGAGAAATTCCAAGGGGCTGGAATTCCGCTAACCTGCGGATGTATTACCAGTAGAACAACAAGGCCAGAAAGACAATTTGAAAAGGTGCAACACTTTTCATTTCAATAATTTCTGGTTACAATGGCGTGCTCGTGTGATTACAAGGAATTCCCAGAGGGGAATTAGGGAGTAAAGAAAGCAAAGAAGAGGTGGAGAATCCGTGGAGCTGAGGACCGAGGATCCCAAACCCTCAACCCAAAGCAGCTGCAATCCCACCGGAAGTGGGTGCTTCTAACCGGAGGCGCCATCCAGCACCTCACCAAAAAGACGAGGAGCCGCCGCAGAAGAAGCTCCCGCTGCCCCCAGGGGAACGCCGCCTCCAAAGGATATTCCCATCCTCCCCAGTGGTAGGAAAGAGAAGGAATTCGAGGGGGAAGAGCATATGGAGGCGCGGTCCCGGACTGAGCGTCTGGTGCAGAGCTCAATCGGGAGGCTGAACTTCAAGGAGGGGAGATGTGATCCCGGATGAAACGCCTAGAGCGGAGTTCCGCCGGGAAGACCCTCCTTGTTGATCCCAGATGAAACGGCTAGTTGGCTGAAGTCGCAAGGGGAGCGCCTCCCCTTTCCTTCAACAGGAGTCTCTCAGTCATATGCCAAGGAGGAGGTCCGCGATCCATGGCAACCTGAACAGCTCCGGCTTGGCAAACTCCATCGTACCTGCACCTGTATTTATAGCCAAACTGCGGCCCCCTGGTCGTTCCGATGCGGGTGGCTCCAATAAATGCAGGCGCATTGAAACCGGAGCCGTTCCGGCTCCCGAGGCGTATCTCCCCGCGATTTCCTAAGCGTCATTCTCCTTAAACCGCATTCTTTGTGCAGGACAATCCGGGTGTCATGTACCCCTAGGTCCACATATCTCCGCTCGCGCCCAGGCCGTATCCTCCTCGAAGAACCCGCGTATCGCGGCCGCTCAACTAACACTCCTCGCAAGCAGCAGCTGGCGATCCGATTTCCCAGGTAACGCATTAATTAGCGTTTAATGCCCTTCTCGTGTTCCCCCAGGCAACGCTTAGAGAAAAGGAGAAACATGATCGCGGCTGGCCACGGAGAAACCCCGTCGGGCAGCGAGCGACAAGTGCACGACCAGCGAGCGGAATTTCCCGAGGCTCGGCCCTCGGATGCCTGGCTAGCCCGATGATCATCCCGGGAGCAGACTAGCCGGAAGCCCCGACCGGTCGCCTCGGCTTGCGCCAGCCTTGGCCGACCAACGAGTGGAATGTCCCGAGGCTCGGCCCTCGGATGCCTGGCTAGCCCGATGATCATCCCGGGAGCAGACTAGCCGGAAGCCCCGACCGGTCGCCTCGGCTTGCGCCAGCCTTGGCCGACCAACGAGTGGAATGTCCCGAGGCTCGGCCCTCGGATGCCAGGCTAACCCGACGATCATCCCGGGAGCAGACTAGCCTGAAGCCCCGACCGGTCGCCTCGGCTTGCGCCAGCCTTGGCCGACCAACGAGCGGAAATTTCCTGAGGCTTGACACCCTCGGATGCCAGGCTAACCCGACGATCATCCCGGGAGCAGACTAGCCTGAAGCCCCGACCGGTCGCCTCGGCTTGCGCCAGCCTTGGCCGACCAACGAGCGGAATTTCCTGAGGCTTGACGGCCCTCGGATGCCTGGCTAGCCCGATGATCATCCCGGGAGCAGACTAGCCGAAGCCCCGACCGGTCGCCTCGGCTTGCGCCAGCCTTGGCCGACCAACGAGCGGAATGTCCCGAGGCTCGACCCTCGGATGCCAGGCTAACCCGACGATCATCCCGGGAGCAGACTAGCCTGAAGCCCCGACCGGTCGCCTCGGCTCGCGCCAGCCTTGGCCGACCAACGAGTGGAATTTCCTGAGGCTTGACAACCCTCGGATGCCAGGCTAACCCGACGATCATCCCGGGAGCAGACTAGCCTGAAGCCCCGACCCGGTCGCCTCGGCTTGCGCCAGCCTTGGCCGACCAACGAGCGGAATTTCCTGAGGCTTGACGGCCCTCGGATGCCTGGCTAGCCCGATGATCATCCCGGGAGCAGACTAGCCGGAAGCCCCGACCGGTCGCCTCGGCTTGCGCCAGCCTTGGCCGACCAACGAGTGGAAGGTCCCGAGGCTCGGCCCTCGGATGCCAGGCTAACCCGATGACCATCCCGGGAGCAGACTAGCCTGAAGCCCCGACCAGTTGCCTCGGCATGCGCCAGCCTTGGTCGACCAACGAGTGGAATTTCCTGAGGCCTAACCCTCGGATGCCCGGCTTAGCGCCGGAAGAATTTCCTGAGGCCTAACCCTCGGATGCCTGGCTTAGCGCCGGAAGAATTTCCTGAGGCCTAACCCTCGGATGCCTGGCTTAGCGCCGGAAGAATTTCCTGAGGCCTAACCCTCGGATGCCTGGCTTAGCGCCGGAAGAATTTCCTGAGGCCTAACCCTCGGATGCCTGGCTTAGCGCCGGAAGAGTTTCCTGAGGCCTAACCCTCGGATGCCTGGCTTAGCGCCGGAAGAATTTCCTGAGGCCTAACCCTCGGATGCCTGGCTTAGCGCCGGAAGAATTTCCTGAGGCCTAACCCTCGGATGCCTGGCTTAGCGCCGGAAGAATTTCCTGAGGCCTAACCCTCGGATGCCTGGCTTAGCGCCGGAAGAATTTCCTGAGGCCTAACCCTCGGATGCCTGGCTTAGCGCCGGAAGAGTTTCCTGAGGCCTAACCCTCGGATGCCTGGCTTAGCGCCGGAAGAATTTCCGGAGGCCTAACCCTCGGATGCCTGGCTTAGCGCCGGAAGAATTTCCTGGGGCCTAACCCTCGGATGCCTGGCTTAGCGCCGGAAGAATTTTCTGAGGCCTAACCCTCGGATGCCTGGCTTAGCGCCGGAAGAATTTCCTGAGGCCCTAACCCTCGGATGCCTGGCTTAGCGCCGGAAGAATTTCCCGAGGCCTAACCCTCGGATGCCTGGCTTAGCGCCGGAAGAATTTCCTGAGGCCCAACCCTCGGATGCCTGGCTTAGCGCCGGAAGAGTTTCCTGAGGCCTAACCCTCGGATGCCTGGCCTAGCGCCGGAAGAATTTCGGGAGCCAGGAGTCAGCAAGACGCTACCGAGAGTTAAAAGAAAAAGAAGGACGAAGGCGAGATGAAGAAACATTCAACTTGCATTAATTTTCATTGTTTCAGGGCCGAGGCCCATACAATTTGGCAAAACGCCGGTATACAAAAAAAAAAGAAGACAACGAAAGGTACAAGAGGTCAGCTTGGAGGAACTCCCGGGTCGGGAACGTCGGGCTCGTCCGCAGGAGGTAGGGAAGCAGCAGGAGAACCAACAGGCAATGGCGCCGGAGAGGAGTCGAGAAGGGAGATCTCGCTCAGGTCAACTTCGGGGTACTTAGCCGACACCCTTGCCAGGCCCTCCTCGAAGCCTAAGACAAAGGCTTCGGCCCCCGCGTCCGACGCGTCACGGACAAACTCGTCGGACTGACGATAGGTCTGTACTGCCTCCGACATATCATGAGCGAACTCGGCGGACTGGCGATAAGCCTCTACCGCCTGACGCCCGATTTTCCGCACTCCTCTCGGCCAGCGCCGCCTCTGCCCGCTCCATAATCTGGGCTTTCGCCTCCAAGACCTTCGCCACAATCCGGCCTTCCGCCTCGGTGGAGACCCTCAGCAGCTCAGCCCGAGCCTCCTTGTGCTTCGCTTCGGCAGCAATGCGAGCAGCCTCAGCCTCCGTCAGGCGCGAATGAAGCTCCTGATCGCTCGCACGGGACTTCTCCAAGGCCGACTCCAATTCGCCCAGCTTAGCTTCAAGAGACCGGGTTCGGTTGCGGGCGTTGTCGGCTGACCGCTGGGCCTTCTCCCACCTCTCCCGGTAGTCGGCAGCCTTCCGGGACTGCTTCTCGGCCCGCTCATCCGCCTTCTTGACCTCGCCCTCGAGACCCGAGGCAACCTTGAGCTGCTCCTGAGCCTCCAACAGTTGCTTCTCGAGGGCAGCAAAGCCGAGTGCCCGCTCTTCGGCCTCCCGGAGCCTCGCCTCGAAGTCCCCGGTCGTCCTGCCTGCCACAGCCTGGCCTCCCTTTTCCACTGCTTTCAGCCGGTCCTCGGCCTTCGCCAGAAGCCCCGCCTGTTCCTTGTAGCACTCCTCCAGACGGATCATGTACTGGGCGAGCTAAGAAATAGGAAAAATAAGGGAGTCAGGCGGAGAACAACAGAGCCAATAAATGGTGAAAAGCGGCCAGAAGAACACTCACCGACATGAGACAGACACAGCTGGCAGCCCCAACGTCAGAGACCTCCAACTCCCGGACCCGCCGACGGTCCTTCTCCAGCAGCACTGTTTCGATGAGATTTCGGGCGCCATCGGTAGTGAAGGCAGACCCCGATTTCTCCCCAGAGCCGGACGGTGGTTCTGCAGCCTTACCCCTATCCATCGCCTGGGGAAGAGTCCGGCCGATCGCGCTCGGGGCGGGGGTCACCCCAGGAATTGATAGGGTCCCGCTCGGTCGGGGCCTCGGCGCGTCCCTCCTCGAGTCATCAGGAGCCGACCGAGTCGAAGGCCGGGTCGGGGACCGATCACGTCCGACCCGTCCGTCTCGGGCAGGCTCGGATGATACCTCCGGAGTAGCGGCAATCTTACCACCGGAGGGCTGATACAGCGTCAGCTGCCGGTCCGTGCCTACGACGTCTCCCTGATCGGTGGGCCCGGACTCGTCGGTCGGCGTCGGAGGCACCTCCTTACGGGACTTCTTCGCCGGTGGGGCCCCGCTCGGAAGAGCTCGTTTCCTCCTCTGGGCTGCTTCCAGCAGGGACGCCCTACCAACAGCCTTTGTCTTCACCGACCGCATGACGTCGTCGACCTCTGCAAAAAGGACGGGATAGTCGGAGACGGAGAAACCAAAGGAAAGAACGGGACGAAAGAAGGGAAAAAAGTCAAGAAAGAATCAGTGGCGGACTCACGGTCGGTGGGGACCGAGCTCAGACCGACATTCACCAAAGTATCCTCGGAAATAAGGCGGGCCACCGGGGGGAGCTGGCCCTCGGCAACCAACCCCTTCAAGGCGGCCAAGCCATCGGACTCCTCCCTTGACAGTCTCGATAGGCCGATCGGAGACTTCATCGGGGTCTCCCAGGTCGCCCTGATTTCCCAAGAGGGATCTGCATCAACAAAAAAGAAGCGCTCCTTCCATTTGTGAATGGAGGTAGGAGCCTCCTTGACAAGGCCGCATCCTCGCCGCGCTGCGAAGCACCACCACCCTTTGTCCTGGGGGTGGCCGCTCAGGCTGTAGAACTCCCAAAAAACATTCAGGGTGGCGGGGATCTCGTGCATACGACAGAGAACCTGGAAGACCGTCAGGGCCCGCCACGAGTTCGGCACCAGTTGCGTCGGTGCCACTCTTAAACCCCGTAGCACCTGCATGACCAAGTCCGAAGGGGGAAAGCGGAACCCGGCCTGGAGAATGCCCTCATTGATGGCGATCTTCCCTGGAGGAGGATGGGACATCCTCTCCTCAGGCCCCGGGAGCGTGGCGTTGCAGGCCTCGGAAAGGTGGTACCGAGCCACGAGTCTGTCTAAGTCTGTGGCGACCAGCTCCGACTTAATTTGGTCTGCTCTCACTTCGCCCATTCCTAATGGCCAATAAACCTACGGTCAGAACGGGGACAGGAAGGGGGGAAAGACCGGAGCGACTGGAGTACACTAGTATAAGAGGGAAAAGTATGGAGAGCCCTAAGTAGAAGAATGGGGAAAACTCACCGGAAAAGAGGTAAGAACGGCTCCGAGAGCGCCAAAGGAGAAACAAGTGAACAGTCCGACGGCAGCAACAGCTGCGCAAAGGGGAAACTTGAAAATATCTGTAAAGAAGAAGACGGACGGGGAAAGGCCCCCGATTAAATAGGCGGAAAGGCAAGTGACGCCTCGATGACGCCAGAGGACGCCTGGCTGCCGAAGGGTCGCTCGCGCCCCAAAGGCGAATCGACACCATTAAGGAAGGATGTCCGCCGAAATCCTCAGACTGCCAGGTCAGCAATAACCGCCATACGCCATAAAAAGGGCGGGGAGCTCGAAGCGCGCGCGCCTCTCCGAGGAACGGCGGCAATCCCGAAACATCACTCCCTTCACCTGTTCCCCTTCTGGTTCCAGGCTCGGAAGTGGGGGGCTACTGTTACGGGGGAAATAAGCCGCCATGCCCCACGTGACCGGCACGCGCGCCCAGGAAGACTACGGCTGTCCTTTGATCCAGCAATCCGACCCCGAGTCGGACATCCTCGGCTCCGCAGCCCGACCCCGAGTCGGCTGCCCTTTGATCCAGCAATCCGACCCCGAGTCGGATATCCTCGGCTCCGCAGCCCGACCCCGAGTCGGCTGCCCCTTGATCCAGCGCTCCGACCCCGAGTCGGAGATCTCTTGATAACGACAGGCTATTCCCCAGAGGCACGCCGCGGCCTCCTGCTCCACTACTCCCTGCAACGGCTGTATCCGATGCTGCTCCACGATCTCCTGCATCAGCCGTACAAAGCGGAGCCCCACTATGCCCTGACGTGGCCGTACCCGGTGCTGCTCCACGACGCCCTGTAACGGCCATGTCAGTGGCCACACCATCGTGCCCCACGATAACGAACCCCCCTGAGAGACCCCCCAGCCAGGTATATATGCGGCTGGGGGGAGAAAGGGGGGGTGAGCAATATCTCCCAGAGCACTCTCTTACTTGCGATTATCACCTCTCCTCCTCCTCCAATCTCCTCTGACTTGACCGTCGGAGGGCCATCACCACCCTGGTGGTGGTGCAAGGCTTGTTTGCAGGTTTCTTGGCGGAAGGTGGAGCGCAACCAACACCAACCAAGACAACTCAGACGGAATCCTGTTCACACCGCAGTGCCAATCGTTCTCGGTTTGGACCACCAGCAACAACTATCATACATAATTGTCTTTTTCATTTCTTCAAGAATTCTATTAACCCTATTTTACTTATGATGTCCTTGGAGCTGAAATAATTGAATTTAATATTATTTTCTGTATAACCTTAATCAGGATTTTGGTTTTCAACACTGTGCCATGATCTTCACAGTTTGGAAACCTTTTTCATTTGAAACGCTTTTACAAGATTTAGTAAATACAGAAAAATACTTCAGTTTTATTTTCCAAGAACAAATCCAATGTAAGCTTTTGAAAACATAGAGATGGAAACAACATCTTTAGATTTAGAAATGATTTTTGTTTGTTTCCTTAGTTAGCATGCATAGCAAAACTTTGACCTTTAAGTAGATAATCTAAGTAAGCCTATGGCAAGGTCTTTTGAGATTAAGTACATACTAGCATGAGTTGATTCTATGTGCCAAGGATGGTTTCTTTAATCTTGGTATTCATAGTGCATATATTCAAAAGCATATCAAGTACACATTATCATATCTATGATCAATAAACAATAATACCATGGATAAAAACTCTCAATCAAGCATATAGAGAATTCATAGAATTAATCTTAATAATGATTAATTATTTAGCAACTTTATCCAATAGTGAGTAAAGTATCCTATAAAATGAAGTGATTTGATTATATTTCCAAAAGTATTTTCTATATCACAAAATTGATCAACACATGCAATTCATACTTTAATCAAATACTAAAACAAAAATAATGATGAGATGCAAGGATTACTAATTTCCTTATTATTATAATTATTATGTTTATTTAAAATTACTTTTCATAAGTAAGTTTTAAGTTTCAATGTGTCTAGAACATCCATTTGTATGAATCTATTTGTTCCATGGGTATCTTGGCACATCTATGTCTACATCCTCATATTTTCATTTTAGGTACCCAAGCTTGCTTGAGTCCTTGAGAGTTAGGACATATGGTTCCTTTTGGAACCCAAATCTGTTTAATAGTAATAACTTTACCATTTGATTTAATTGTGTTAGAATGATAGGTAAAGTTGTTATGCCCATTCTTTTCATGTTTGAAATAAGTTATCTTATTTAATGGTTTGCTTGGTGAATTGATAACCTTTTTCTCTAGAGATTTATGGCTAAGTGAAGGAGTCAAGCTAAATTTTGATTTATCAAAATCAGCATGTTGGCTTTCAAACATCATTTTTAACCTTTCTAAACTTACAGTGAATTTGTTAATAAAACATCTTAATTGGTTAATTTCTTCGCTTAAGTTTTGATTTTCTTTAATTAAATTTTGATTTTTCTGAATCAATTGTTCTAAATTTAACCTTAAGCTTTTATTTTCAGAATCTTGTATTTCATCATTAGAATTTCTTTCTTTTGAAATTTTCAGATTTAGTTTCTTAAGATTTTTATTCTTCACAGCTAATTTTCTACATTCACTATCCAAATCATGAAAAGCATTTAATAATTCATCATAAGAGAATTCTTCTTGAAAATCATTTGAGGTAAGAGTAGATTCAGTCTTTACCTTGTCTTCTTGTGCCATAAAGCACACGTTAGTTACCTCTTGTAATTCCTTGGAGCTAATATCATCATTGTTGCTCCTAACTTTTATTTTCTTGCTAGACTCTTTCTTGGTCAAGGCTTTCTTCCTTTTTATCTCTTTCTTCCTTTCTTCTTGCTTCCTCTTCTTCTTTGTCTTTAGGAAGCTGATTTGCCTCGG
Source organism: Phoenix dactylifera (assembly GCF_009389715.1). Lineage (NCBI taxonomy): Eukaryota > Viridiplantae > Streptophyta > Magnoliopsida > Arecales > Arecaceae > Phoenix > Phoenix dactylifera. Next base: position 158,573 of record NW_024067818.1, on the reverse strand, counting down.
AGTCGACTCGGACCTTATTGGAGTCGACTCGGTGAACTTGAGAGTCGACTCTGAGATACTTGGAGTCGACTCGAGTGAGGGAGATTCAACACCTTTTTCTGCAGTCTTATTGTTAGTATGTAATTGAAGCACATGTGAGCTAGTCTGAGATTTATCATAAATATTTTCTAAAGTATCCCAGATCTCCTTAGCAGATAAGCATGCAGAAATTTCATTAAACTTTGTTTCTTGAATAGCACAATATAATATGTTCATAGCATTAGCATTCAATTGTGCTAAGTCCTTTTCATTAAAAGTTTGAGAGAGTGTGTGAAGGTCATTTATTATGAATTTCCATAAATAATAGTTTTGTGATTGAATAAAAATGCGCATGCGTATTTTCCAATGTGTATAGTTTATGCCATTAAATAGTGGAGGTGTATCAATTGATTGTCCTTCTCCTAGAAAACTATCTATTTGAGTTGTCATGATCTTTGGCTCTAGTCGGTTAAGACTACAAATAATATTTGAGCACCCGCTCTGATACCACTTGTTGCCCAGTAAATACAACCCAAGAGGGGGGGGGGGTGAATTGGGTCTTTTAAAACTTTTAAGCTTCTTTTGAAACTTTTTGATTAATTATGCTAAGTTGTATAGATGCACAGTAGAATTTAAACTTAGCAACAGTTTGATTTATTGAATGAGACTTGATTACGTAAATTGAATATGCTTGCAACTAAAGGATGCACGGATAAGAGTTAAGCAAGCAATTTATCTAAGTAAGTAGGTGAGCAAGTTAGACAATGACAAAAAGCATCACAAACACAACAAACATATAGTGGTTCGGTGCACCCCAGCACCTACATCCACTCCCCAAGACCTCTTGGGAATTTCACTATAATCCTACAGATTACAGCCGGTTGTTTTACAAGCTCACAACCCAACTTGTTGTTTTACGAGATCACAACGAACTCGGTCGGTTTTCACAGGCTCACCGACTCGAACCAACCGATTGTTTTCACGAGCTCACAATCCAACCCGGTTGGTTTTCCCAAAGGCTCACCAACCACAACCTTACAACGTTGGTTTTTTCCTTTGGCTCACCAACAAACCTTAACCCCTTGATTCAATCCCTTGATTGAATCAAGTTACAAGATATTAGAATAAAGGTTTAAAACAAATCAAAGCTTCTTAAACAAGCAAATATAACAATATAAACAATAGAACCCGCAAGAACCCTTTTAGCCGTTGGAAGCGTGGGAGATGATGGTTCTTCCGATGTGGATCGCGTTGGCTTGAATGTGAGCTTTGAATGCCAAACGGGAGAGAGTAGTTGAGCACGAAATCTGTTGGAAAACTTGAAGGCGCTTGATTTCTTCACTTGAATGCACTAACTCTCTTGAACCTCTTTTTCTCTCTTCTCTCTTGAATGATCTTGTATTGGGTTTGTAAGAAGATGTTGAGAAGCACTTAAGAGGTCCCTTTTATAGCCCCAAAAGCAAATATAGCCGTTAGACACAAAAAAAAGAGACGTTTGAAATTCAAATCAAACCTGAAAAAGTTGTTAGTCGCGTCCCAGGCGCTCCGGGGACGTCTCCACGCTTTACGGGGATGTCTCCGCTTGTTTGCGCTTTTTGCATGGGGACGACTCCGCTTCTTCGGAGACGACTCCGCGCTCCGAGGACGACTCCGCGCTTTACGGGGACGTCTCCGCCGTTATATCTCCGAAAAACAAGTCTTCTGGAATTCTCTGAGAGAGTCGACTCCGCTTTTTCAGGGGACGTCTCCGCGCTCCGGGGACGTCTCCGCGCTTTACGGGGACGTCTCCGCCGTTATATCTCCGAAAAACAAGTCTTCTGAAATTCTCTGAGAGAGTCGTCTCCGCTATCTAGGGGACGACTCTGCTGGTCTGCTTTTTACTTGCGGGGACGACTCCGCAGGTACCGGGGACGTCTCCAGACGTGCCAGTTCTTCCTGTTTGTGCCAGAGACGTCTCGGAGACAATCCGGAGACGTCTCGGCTGTCCCTGAACTTTTTCTTTCATCTCAAAAATTTTTCAATAAGTTCTTAAAAATCATGGGAACTTGCCTAGACATTTCTTAACAATATTCTTAATTAACCAACTGAAATCCTCAAATAACTTGTTAAGATAAAGGGAATTATGCTCTAGTGTTTTGTATTCATCAAAATCCATTAGAGGGTCAACAACTTTGATAGCTGATTTCCTCCCTTTGAATCAACCCTTGATTGTGCTTGGGAGGAGGAAGAAGAAGGAGGGATCTTGAAGAAGAACCAAAGCCTGACTGCAGCCCTTTTGTTTTCCTTGCGTTTGAAGAAGAAAGCAAGGATGGAGGAGGGCCGCCAATCACCTTCTTTTTGATTCCTTGCTTGCGGCTGAAAACAAGAGGAGAAAGGGGGCTCACGGCTCAAGGGAGAAGAGGACTTCAATAATTAGGTCAGCCCCCAAAAGCCTCCTCTTAAATAGCATGTGGAGCTCCTAACTTTTAGGAGCTCCCTTGAAAGATTTCCAAGAGGGGCGCCGGCCCCTCTTGTGTTGCCGCACCAAAGAAACAAGGGGGAGGGGCACATGCCCCTCCCTTATGGCTAACCCTAATCCTCCTCTAAGGAGGATTGGGAGGCTCTAATTTGGTTTAGCCCTAATCCAATTATGATTTAACCAAATCATGAATCAATTGGGTTCAATCTATACTAGTCCTAATCCAATTAGAACTTGAATGAACCATGACTCAATTGAACTCTTCAATCCTAACCCAATTAGGAGTCATGTCGATTCATTAGATTAATAATTAATTAGGACTTAAGAAAACCTAATCCAATTAGGACTTATTTAATTTTAGTCCTAATCCAATTAGGATTCTTATTTGAATTCGAAGTCCTAATCCGATTAGAACTCTAGAAATCCTACTCCAAGTAGGAATCCAAATTTAATTCAAAACTCCTAATCTAATTAGGATTATAGGAATCCTACTCCAAGTAGGAATCCTAGTTCTACTCCAAATAGGATTCCCAGTCCAAGTAGGAATCCTACTCCAAGTAGGACTCTTGTTTTAAGTCCAATTAATTAATTTTCTTTGTTCCTTCTTCAACTTATTATCAATCGAATTGATTACTTGTGATTCCTATTCACGATTCAACTATCGGATCGGTCAATGCCTCTAGTGTGTGTGACCCCATAGGTTCTACTCTGATTGGTAGTGAGATATATTGTGATCTCTATCACAATATCATTGAAAACTCCTTTCAATGGATCGGAACGATTCCAACTCTACTCATTAGAGTTAATCGATCATCGAGATAATTCCTGTGAGTCCCACCATCCACCAGTGACACCTAGCAGTATGTAGTGGCTACCCAGCAGAATAGAATGATGAACCTCTAGGTGCAGTTATCATGTGATACAGTCCTTCTATCGTGGATCCCTACAGGACGGAGGTCATGGATAACTCGTCAAACCCCTTCGTCTGTCATATGTCAAGATTTATTCGACTTAAGCTCGAGAGTGGAGAACTCTTTTTTCACTGTGCAATCTGCCCCGGCCGAGGTCTTACGAACTCAGTCTTATAAATCACATAGGATCTCTCCTTATCTATCAAGGTCGATAGATTCCTTATAGGTGCATACCCTACTCCTACGGTGAACCTACTGCAGCCAATCTACACTGCATGGACCCATATGGCTAGACACCATGTATATGTGCAGTTAAACTACAATAACCTCACTGTGAGTAGCCGAAGCATCGCAGGTCAAAGGACCAGCCACACTACTGCAATATCAAGCAAGTCACTGACGAGTTTATAGACATCCAAGTGACTTCTTGTCTTGGTCACGCTCAGTACCCTTGTTCTTAACAAGCACCTGCACTATTACTTCAGTGTCGCCACACTGTGGACTCGAGTCTCGTCCATCCATAAGGAAAGCAATGTGTGCACTGATTGGATCGATCACCGTCCTTGCGATGATCCATTGATCAGAAGCATTTAGAATTTAATCACCAATGATGCATGGCTCAAATTCTTGACTCTTAAGAATATGCATCATCATCTTATTAATTCTTGGACGATTCATAGACACATAAATAATATGAATAAAAAGATGCCTTTTATTTATTCAATAATAAATAGTCAAGTACAAAATTATGTCCCTAGAATTAACAATGTGTCAGCCAGATTAGCTTCTAGGGTATACATCTAACAATCTCCCACTTGCACTAAAGCCAATTGGTCATATATCTTAGGCCCATCTTCTCAAGGTGGGCTTCAGTCTTTTGTTGACTTAGCTGCTTAGTAAATGGGTCTGCCACATTGTCCACGGAGTCTACTCTCTGCACCTCGACATACTTCTTCTCAACATAGTCGCGTATGAGGTGGAAGCGCCGCTCTATGTGCTTGGACTTCTGATGAGAACTTGGCTCCTTAGCAAGAGCTATGGCGCCATTATTATCGCAGTAGAGTGTTATGGCATCTGATGTCATCACATCTAATTCTGCAATGAATTTCTTGTACCAGAAGCCTTCCTTAGCAGCTTCAGATGTGGCGATGTATTCAGCTTCCATGGTAGAGTCAGCAATGATCGATTGTTTAGAACTCTTCCAATTCACCGTACCACCATTGCACAAGAGCACATATCCAGATGTTGACTTCCTATCATCGACATCAGTCATAAAGTCTGAATCTATGTACCCTTCTACCTTTAACTCTGATGATCCTCCAAAGACCAAGAATAAATCTTTAGTTCTTCTCAAGTACTTAAGAATATTCTTTATAGCTGTCCAGTGTTCTTCACCTGGATTCGACTAATATCTGCTTGTGACACTCACAGCTAGGGCTATATCAGGTCGTGTACATAGCATGGCATACATGAGGCTCCCTATTGCCGATGCATAAGGGATATTGCTCATGCGTTGAATCTCTTCAGATGTGTTGGGGCACATCTTCTTGGAGAGATGAATTCCATGTCTTAGGGGTAAGAGACCCCTTTTAGAGTTTTCCATGCTGAATCTTTTCAGCACTTCCTCTATGTACATCTTCTGTGACAGGCCAAGCATCCTTTTAGATCTATCTCTATAGACCTTTATTCCCAAAATATAGGATGCTTCCCCAAGGTCTTTCATGGAGAACTCTTTTAACAACCAGACCTTGACCGAGGTTAGCATGGGAATATTATCCCCTATCAGGAGGATGTCATCCATGTACAGTACGAGAAATACGACAGCACTCCCACTAACTTTTTTGTAAACATACGGTTCCTCTTCGTTTTTGATGAAATCAAACGTTTTGATTGCGTTATCGAAACGAGTGTTCCAACTCCGAGATGCTTGCTTTAGTCCATAGATGGACCTTTGCAGCTTGCAGACCTTGTGATCTCCATCACTGGAAGTGAAACCCAAAGGCTGTTCCATATAAATATCTTCATTAAGATATCCATTCAGGAATGCAGTTTTCACATCCATCTGCCAGATTTCATAATCATGAAATGCTGCAATGGCAAGCAATGTTCGGATGGATTTTAACATGGCTATAGGTGAAAAAGTCTCCTGATAGTCAATGCCTTCGTGTTGACTATACCCTTTCGCCACTAGCCTTGCTTTATAGGTCTCTACCTTTCCATCCGAACCTATCTTTCTTTTGTAGATCCATTTGCATCCAATAGGTACAATACCTTCTGGTGGATCTACTAGGGTCCAGACTTGGTTGGAATGCATGGAGTCTAACTCTGACTTCATAGCTTCCAACCATTTCTCGGAATCGATATCAGATATCGCCTCGTCGTAGGTTTTGGGATCCTGTGTGTGATCCCTATCTCCCACTAGGAATATTTCCTCGGTATCCTCTTCTAGTATACATTAGTATCTATCGGGAGGATGGGAGACCCTACTAGATCTGCGAGGTGGTTGAGGGATATCGTGTACTGGCTCTGTATGAATGGGTTCGATAGGATCCATGACTCGTTGCTTTTCAGATACTTTCTCTTCAAGCTCAATTTTTCTCCCACTGCCTCTATCAAGGATAAACTGGTTTTCCAAGAAGATGGCGTGTCGGCTCACAAACACATTGTGATCCTCTGAGATGTAAAAATTGTATCCTAATGACTCTTTAGGATATTCTATAAAACGAGCACTTATGGTCCTCGCCTCTAGCTTGTTCGCTTGTAGTCTTTTGACGTGGGCCGGACATCCCCAAATCTTGAGATGACCAAGACTTAGTTTCTTACCATGCCATATCTCATACGGTGTGGTAGGAACGGATTTAGAGGAAACTCTATTCAGTAGATATACTACGGTAAGTAAGGCATCTCCCCAAAGAAACATAGGTAAATCAGTGAAGCTCATCATGGACCGGACCATATCCAATAGAGTCTGATTTCTCCTCTCTGACACCCCATTGAGTTGAGGTGTACCCGGAGGAGTCCATTGTGAGACTATGCCATTGTCCTTGAGATACTCCCAGAATTCTCCACTAAGGTATTCTCCTCCTCGATCTGATCGAAGAGCCTTAAGAGGTTTTCCAGTTTGTTTTTCTACTTCATTTCTGAACTCTTTGAACTTTTCAAAAGATTCAGATTTGTGTCTCATAAGATACACATACCCATACCGTGAATAATCATCGGTAAAGGTAATGAAGTACGAATAACGTCCTCTGGCTTGCACATCGAATAGGCCACACACATCTGTGTGTACCAGAATAAGTATTTCAGTGGTCCTCTCCCCATATCCTACAAAGGGTAATCTAGCCATTTTTCCTTGAAGACAGGACTCGCAAACTGGATATGACTCGGAAGTCAATGAGCCGAGAAGCCCATCTTTATCCATTTTGTTCATTCTGTCCTCTCCAATATGGCCAAGCCCGAGGTGCCACAAATATTTTTAGTTTATCTCATCCCTGGATCTCTTGGATCCTTTGGCACTCACTTCTTGCTCAGACACATTTACAGATACATCCATATGCAAATGATAGAGACGGTCAATCATAAAATCACGTGCGACTATTTTATTTCTGAAATAAATAGAACAGCAGTCTTTGTCAAATGTAAAAACATGACCTTCCTGTGCTAGACATGGAACAGAAATCAAATTTCTGCTAGCAGCAGGTACATAATAGCAGTCTCTAAGTAATAAACTAAAACCAGACGGTAGTCGCAGATGGTAGGTTAGGTGCCCACAGCCACAGCAGCAACTTTTGCCCCGTTGCCAACCCGAAGGGTTACCGCACCTTCCGCCAGCCTTCTACTTTCCTTTAGACCCTGCATGGTAGTGCACAAATGAGCACTAGAACCAGAATCTATAACCCAACTAGAAGTAGAAGAAACCATTAGATTAGTTTCAATTATGAGCAAGTCTATACCTTCTGAAGGTGTGTCACCTTTCTTGTTCTTCAGGCTCTCGAGGTATGAAGGACGGTTTTTCTTCCAGTGGCCGTCGACATTGCAGTGGAAACATTTTCCTTTATCATTAGCCTTTTTCTTTTGAACTTCCTTCTTTAGCTTCTTGTCTTTCTTCTGCTTCTTAGCAGGCTTCTTTTTCTTCCAAGTAGACTTTCTCTTGGAACCAGAAGTCAACTCAGCAGTAAGGACATTGCCCCTTGAACCTTTCAAGGCTCCCTCAGCAGTTACCAACATATTTATCAGTTCAGTCTTAGTGCATTCAATCTTATTCATGTGATAGTTTACTATAAATTGACCAAATGAATCAGAAAGGGATTGAAGGATCAGATCTACTTGTAATTCCTTGTGCATGTTCATACCGAGCTTCTCAAGCTCCTCTAGATCCTTGATCATAGTCAGACCGTGATCATGGACAGACTGCCCCTCGTGCATCTTTGCTTTGAAGAGCCTCTTGGACACTTCAAAATGAGTTGTGCGACTCTGCTCACCATACAATTCTTGCAAGTGTGCCAGTATGTCCCTAGCAGTCTTCATATTTTCATACTGGCATTGTAGTTCATTGGACATGGATGCCATGATATAACACTTGACCCTAATGTCATCGTCTGTCCACTTCTCATGCGTCGCACGCTGATCAGCGGTCGGACGTGCTGGTAATGCGGGGATGTCATTGTCAAGCACATAGCCTATTTTCTCACAGTTCAAAACAATTTTGAGGTTTTTTAGCCAGTCCTTGTAATTGGTTCCAGTCAATCGGTTGGTCTCAAGAATACGGGTCAAAGGGTTTGAGGCTGACATTATGATCTGCAGAGAGTAAAGATTCTAGTTAGACTTTTGTACTTGATCCTTAATCTGTTCTAAGGTCTTTTAGAACAAATGTACCTCCCACTATTTTCTCGAATCCCTTACACTCTCTGGTAAGAAAAACAGAAATCCTACGCGACTAGGGTTTCTAGTAGGTATTGCGGTCTCACCAATCTACATGGCACCTCACCTAACAGTTATTGGTGACACATAGATGGATGAGTGTACAACTCTTGTACAATGCTTCTCAAACATGTTGCAGTGCAACTTGGTCTCTAAGCCATGAAGACCTCACCTAACAGTTATTGGTCCCATTTCTTAGTTAAGTCAGACCCACCGTATAACCGTAGAAATAAAGTCGTCATTGGGTCCTCACCTAACAGTTATTGGTGCCCAACCCCACCTTTACCCTACAACATCTCATGTCTATAGAGAGGTCCAGCCCCCCGATGCAACTTGCCCACTGTATCCAGCCGAGACAAATCAACATCAGAAAGACCTTAGCAGCTCTACTACGGTGGAAGACCTATTGACTTAATATTGGTTAATCAGGTCTTAGTGTTTGCAACTTGAGCTCTTCATAAGAGGTAATCGAACAATTGGCCAGGTAAGCAGGTGGGAGGCTCCCCTTACTCAGAGAGTAAGGTCCTAATTAAGTAACCACCTTTCATGCTTTCCTAGACACCAATTAGATCAATTAATCTAATATGACTTGCTCATGTTGGTTCACTCTCGATTTGATTGAGGAGGTTTTAATTTAGGTCTCAATTGGGTTTGTTACATCACATGTAAACCTATCTACCCCGCTCTCATTTACATCACATGCAAACGGCACATCACAGGCAGTTATAATCACAGCATCAAATAAAGCTAAACTTTAAATAGGTGATGATCATGGATTCTAATTAGGTTGTATTACAAGCACATGCACGTCAATCGATCAATTGGTCTTCAACTCTTGAATTGGTTCTAAGCCTCCTTGATTCGATCCTTGATCAACTCTTGATCCCATCGCCATCAACCGCTTGGATCGCCGTTCATCTCATGCCTTGTCTTTGTTGCCCAGTAGATACAACCCAAGAGGGGGGGGGGTGAATTGGGTCTTTTAAATCCTTTTATACTACTTCTGAAACTTTTTGATTAATTATGCTGATGACCCAAAGATTGATTCAAAGATTGATTTTGATGATCACAAAACCTTGAAGTATAAATACTAATGTTTGTGTTGCAAGGAGAAAGATATTTATTTTGCAAGGAACATAGCAAGTTGGAAGAATACAAGAAGGCCTCCAAAGTTCTCAAGAAAAGTTGGAAGAAAGCTACAATTCATTGGCCCAAGCTTCAAGTTCAAAGAATTCAAGTTGAAGGAGCAAATTCAAAGAAAAATTCAAAAGAATAGTCCTCGAGTCGACTCCTGGAAGTTTCGAGTCGACTCTGGCACTCTAGAGTTTCAAGGAACAGTGCTCGAGTCGACTCCGGGACTCTACGAGTCGACTCCGACTGAGAACAAACAAAAAGACAGAGAGTTGATTTTCTGCGCTACAGTGATCTCGAGTCGACTCCCAACTTCAGGAGTCGACTCCCAACTTCAGGAGTCGACTCCCAGCTACAGTGCCGGCAGACTACTATTCACAGATCAACTCCTGTTTCAGCCGAGTCGACTCCTACTTCAGCCGAGTCGACTCGAGCACGCTGGGAGGCATAACGGCTAGTTTTTTCTTGATTCCAACGGCTCTATTTTTGTCTCTAACGGCTAGATTTTTGTTGGGACTCCCTCTAAAGCTATAAAATCAAGAGAAGAGCTAGGGGAGAAGGTATGGAAGTGGGAGAAAACATTTAGGGAAGAGATTTGAAAGAGATTACAAGGAAAATCTTTCATAAGCACAAAAGGGCCATTCAAAGTAAAATAGAGAGAAGAAGAGCATCCAAGTGAATCCCAAAGCTTCCTCTCCATCCGTGTGCTGCCTCGGAGATCCTCTACTTCGTGCAAAATCAGAAGAGGGGGCAAGTGAAGAAGAAGCCGAGTTCCTCCATCTACAAATTAGTTTGAGGGCTTCTTCTCTTTTCTTTACTTATTTACATTTGCTATATTTGCTTATTTGAGAAGCTTGTATTTGATTTAAACTCTTGTTCTAATATCTTGTAACTTGATTCAATCAAGGGATTGAATCAAGGGGTTAAGGTTTGTTGGTGAGCCAAAGGGAAAAACCAACGTTGTAAGGTTGTGGTTGGTGAGCCTTTGGGGAAAACCAACCGGGTTGATTGTGAATCCGGAAAACAATCATTGTAAGGTTGTGGTTGGTGAGCCTTTGGGAAAACCAACTGGGTTGGATTGTGAGCCCGTGAAAACAATCGGTTGGTTCTAGTCGGTGAGCCTGTGAAAACCGACCGAGTTCGTTGTGATCTCGCAAAACAACAAGTTGGGTTGTGAGCTTGTAAAACAACCGACTGTAATCTAAGGGATTATAGTGAAATTCCCAAGAGGTCTTGGGGAGTGGATGTAGGTGCTGGGGTGCACCGAACCACTATACATCTTTGTGTTTGTGATGCTTTATCTCTTGTATTTCATGCCTTCCATTCATGCTTGATTGTGTAATATCTCTAGATTTGTTTCTATAGAGTTATAAGTGATTTGCTTAGCTTCCACTCCATTCTTACCATACACATAGATTAAAATTGATCATACAACTATAAGTTAATGTTAGATCAATTGCACCCTAAAGCCATAGTATAATTGCTCTAGCTTAATCTTCCACTGCTTTACTTGTAATTGCCTAGAGCTTAAGTAAATAACATCTTATTATTCCGCTGCATTCTATTCAAAGTAAAAATTAGGGAACATAATTTTTAGAAAACCCAATTCACCCCCCCTCTTGGGTTGTCACCTTGGGCAACAAGTGGTATCAGAGCAGGTGCTCAAGATTAATTGTTGATCTCACGATCAAGAGCCAAAGATCATGACAACTCAAATAGATAGTTTTCTAGGAGAGGGACAGTTAATTGATAGGCCTCCACTGTTTAATGGCATAGACTACACATATTGGAAAGCACGCATGCGCATTTTTATTCAATCACAAAACTATTATTTATGGAAAATCATAATAAATGACCTTCACACACTCTCTCAAACTATTAATGAAAAGGACTTAGCACAATTGAATGCTAATGCTATGAACATATTATATTGTGCTATTCATGAAACGAAGTTTAATGAAATTTCTGCATGCTTATCTGCTAAGGAGATCTGGGATACTTTAGAAAATATTTATGATAAATCTCAGATTAGCTCACATGAGCTTCAATTGCATACTAACAATGAGATTGCAGAATCCTCCACAGTAGCCGAGTCGACTCCCAGTTTGTCCGAGTCGACTCCTAGAGAAGAACAGTCTGAAAGGCAGAGACACATTCTTGAAGACCCTGTGAACGAGTCGACTCCAAGTAGTTCCGAGTCGACTCCCAAGTTAGCCGAGTCGACTCCGACAAGGCCCGAGTCGACTCCGAGGCAGAACAATTCAAAAGACAGAGAATCATCTTTTAGGCCTCTGAGAACGAGACGTCTCCCAAAGATCTCGAGTCGACTCTCAAGTCAGTCGAGTCGACTCCATGTAAACTCGAGTCGACTCGAGGAAGAAATAACAGCAAGAAAATTCAAAAGCTTCCTAAAGTCAAAGAAGAAGAGGAAGCAAGAAGAAAGGAAGAAAGAGATAAAAAGCAAGAAAGCTAGAAGCAACAATGAACTACAAGAGGTAACTAACTTATGTTTTATGGCACTAGAAAATAAAGTAAAATCTGAATCTAGTGAATTTCATGAAGAATTTTCTTATGATGAACTTTTAAATGCTTTCCATGATTTGTATGGTGAATGTAGAAAATTAGCTATGAAAAATAAAAATCTTAAAAAGCTAAATTTGCAAATTTCAAAAGAAAGAAATTCTATTGCTGAAATACAAGACAAACTAAATTCTGAAAATAAAAGCTTAAGGTTAAATTCAGAAGAATTGATTCAGAAAAATCATAGCTTAATCAAAACAAACCAAAACTTGAGTAAAGAAGTTAACCAACTGAAATATCTTATTAACAAGTTCACTGTAAGTTCAGAAAGATTAAAAATGATGTTTGAAAGCCAACATGCTGATTTTGATAAATCAAAATTTGGCTTGATTCCTTCACTTAGCAATGAATCCCTAAAGAAAAATGTTTTGAATTTATCAAGCAAACCATTAAATAAGATAACATATTTCGAACATGAAAAGAATGGACATAACAACTTTACCTATCGTTCTAACATAATTAAATCAAGTAGTAAAGTTATTACAATTAAACAAATTTGGGTTCCAAAAGGAACCATATGTCCTAACTCTCAAGGACCCAAGCAAGCTTGGGTACCCAAAATAAAAATATGAGGATGTAGACATAGGTGTGCCAAGATACCCATGGAACAAATAGAACTTTCATACAAATGGGTGTTCTAGACACACGTCAAAAAAAAATGAAACTTAAAACATACTTATGAAAAGTAATTTTTAAATAAAAAATAATAATAATAATAATAATGAAATCAGTAATCCTTGCATCTCATCATTATTTTTGCCTTAGTATTTGATTAAAATATGAATTGCAAGTATTGATCAATTTTATGATATAGAAAATACTTTTGGAAATATAATCAAATCACTTCATTTTATAGTATACTTTACTCACTATTGGATAAGTTGCTAAATGATTAATCAATTTATTAAAAATAACTCTATGAATTCTCTATATGCTTGATTGAGAGTTTTTTATCCATGGCATTATTGTTTATTGATCATAGATATGATAATGTGTACTTGGTGTGCTTTTGAATATATGCACTATGAATACCAAGATTAAAGAAACCATCTTTGGCATATAAAATCAACTCATGCTAGTATGTACTTAATCTCAAAAGACCTTGCCATTGGCTTACTTAGATTATCTTCTGAAAGGTCAAAGTTTGCTATGCATGCTAACTAAGAAAACAAACAAAAATCAATTTCTAAATTGTTGTTTCCATCACTAAGTTTTCAAAAGCTTACATTGGATTTGTTCTTGGCAAATAAAATTAAAATATTTTCTGTATTTGCTAAATCATGTAAAAATGTTTCAAATGATAAAGGTTTCCAAACTGTGAAGATAAAGAGTATCATGGCACAATGTTGAAAACCAAAATCCTGATAAAGTTTATACAGAAATTAATTATTTCAGCACCAAGGACACCTTAAGTAAAATAGGGTTAATAGAATTCTTGAAGAAATGAAAAAGACAATTGTGTATGATAGTCATCTACTTAAATAATTTTTAAAAAAAAGCTATCATCACTGCTTGTCATACATATGATTTCTATTAGATCTATTTTTTGATGAAAACTCCTTTTGATCTTCTGAAAAAATGGAAAATGAACCATTGCATATCTTTCACATTTTTCAGTCGTACATGTTATGCTTAATATGCTCTTATGAAAATAATGCCAAATCTGATAGAGATATGTCTACCCTTGGATATCATTCATCAAGCAATGCATATAGAGTATTCAATGAAAAGTTTTTAGGTGCAAAAATATCAAGGTATCTTATTCTTTATGAGACTACTGATTTATTATCAAAATACTAAAATTAAATTATATATGTATATGGTTAATCTTTTACATATAACAATCTAAAAACTTGTTAATAATTATAACCAAATTGAGTTTTTCAGAAATACATTTAATGAAGAAAAATTGTTTGCTTAGAAGATGAAATAGATCTTGATTCTTGCATGATTAGAAGTAAAGATCACCATTATTATTTGCTTGCTTTATGAGCTTTATATTCTATCAAATGAGTGTGTAGAATGGACTCCTATATGCTTACTTTATTAAAGAAGATATATGTTAAATAACCACCATATTTGAAAACACTCATTATAAATATGATAAAGCAATATATAATTTGGAATAAGCATCAAAAGCATAATATAAAGCTTAAGTAACCTTTTTGATAGAAAGTAATAGTGATAAATCTACACATCAAAAAGAAGAATTTGTGATATCTTATTTGCCCAAAATATGCATTGATGACATCATTTTTGGTTCTACTAATGAAGAGTTATATGAAGATTTTACTGAGCTCATGTAAGGTGAGTTTGAAATACGTATGATGAATGAATTAACATCTTCTCTCAAACTCCAAATTAAGACAAACAAGAAAGGGGATCTTCATTGACCAAAGTTAGTCCACAAGAAAACTCTTATAGAAGATTGGCATGAAGAAGGTATGTCTATAACCCCATCTTGTAGAATTTGAAAAGGATGAGCAAAGTAGATCTATTATTTTAAAGCTGTAGTGAAGCATGATAGAATAATTATTTTATCATACAGCTAGTAGACCAGATTGTATGCTCATTATGTGCACTTGTGCAAGCCTTCAATCTAAGTTTAATGAATCATATTTTATTGATAACAAATAAATCATAATCTGAATTTTGATAGAAACAACTGTTTAAGATAAGTTGATTAAAACTTAGCTAGCATGTCTTATTAATAATTATCTTAAGCAAATAAAATCTAAACTAAATCGTTTTTGAGAAATTGATTTGACCTTGATAAAACTTTCTATTGCCTCACATACTTGTCCTTGAACCATCTTGGTTAATGAAACTATCTCTTTAGTTCAAGTGATATGTGCTTGCTTATATTTAGGCAATCTCTGGCGTAAAGTGACTCAATATTCAACTATTGTCATATCTTATATTGAGTTATCTAGTTAAAAAAAAAATATGTTGGATGAATGTTTTGTATCTTGAAGAAACCAATGACTTTCTTTCAAGAAAGAAAAGGAGTTTGTTAATAATGCAGGATCCTTGAGCAAGAAAATGAGAGATCTCAACTTGAAGGATATCTCCATGTAAGATACAATAAACATTCACTTGCAAACAAGAGAGAGGACCTTCTTCAGCCAAAGGTTCATACATAAGAAATCTAGTAGGTATTTGACTGAAGAATGCAGAATGGATTGGTAATTCTAGATACTTCTTGAGCAAAGTCAACAACTTAAGTCTTATTATGGCATGATTAAGTTCTTTAATTATTAACTTTTGATATCATGGCTCTATACATATTGATTGACTTATGCTCTTAGAAATTGTTTCATGGTTTGCCTAAACTAAATGATTTCTTTGCCTATATCATAACCATGAAATACACAAGTATATGCTTAAAAGTTTGATGTAAAATAACTTGTGAGAAGTTATGAATCCATGAGCATAATAAAAATGTTGTTTGCATGATATACATATATATGATACACAAGATTAATTCTTTATTCTGCTCTTTCATGTAAATTACTTGAGAATAACAAAAAGAGAGAGAGATAAAGAAAAGAAAATGAATATTATTCAAGAGGTGTAGAATCTAAGCAAAGGCAAATACTCCAATCTTAAGGAAAAGTAAAACAAGCATAATATATTTGGCACATTTGGAAGGGATAAAATCCATAATTAATTACACTTAAACAGGGAGAATTCGAAGCAAACATTTTAATCCTTCTATATTGCTCATCATAGGGATGGTGCCAATGGGGAGGCTAGTGGTAGTACCCGGCACTATTTGACCCAACTATTCGGTGTAGGGCATATTAGGGACGGCACAAGAGGGAGGCTAGTGGCAGTACCTCGTGCCCCTTTCCAACTCCACCGGATAGGGAGCAAATAGAATATAAAGCATAAGAAAGTTGAAAATGAAAGACAAAGTAAATGAAAATATATAAGAAGAATCAAGTCTAATTATTAGTCACTTGGAAACACACCATAAGGATGAAGTCAATGCAAGATGATATTTAAATAGGGGGAGTGTATTTGAAAAGAATTGACTTTGATCCTTGACATGCTTGTTATTATTATTTTAATGCATGACTTAACACTTAATATATTTTGCATATAGTATGATGTCTTGATTTATGGGTTCTCAATATTTTGTAATGTTTCATACTTGGACAATTTGATTGAATGCATGAATTGCTACATAACATCTTTTGTTTAGTTTTATTGAAAAGAAATTTCAGATTTGTCATTCACAATCATTGTTAAAATCTGAAAGCTAAATAAAATTGTAGAAAGGAGAAGAGAAGAATATCTCTATTTAGGGAAAATAAATTGATTTTGATCTATCTTTCTACTCGCCTAACTTTGATACATAATATCCTAATACTTGTTAAAATATCCTTTATTTTGTATCGAAACTCAAAATTAAACACAAAGATTCTGAAAGTGCTTTAATGGTATTGAAATATGTATTTTTCAATCATAATAATTTAAGATGAGCCACAATGTGAAAGATACATATCTCAAATTATGACTTAAAAGGCCTCTATTGAAAATCTTTATGAAATTCAGAATTTGATTTTGTATAAAAGCTTAAACTCCATATGATTACTAAATAAAATGTTAATGTAAGAAAAACAGAATTTATTTTGATTGCTCCGATACGCATCCGAAACATATCTTTTCTTATCATTAAAATGTACCAATATTGGTCTAAATGATGTGTCTTTCAATGATCTTGATTGCAAGTAAATATTTTTAAAATATATGACTTTATTTTAATATTTAAAAATTTATTGAGTTTCATGTATACATTGCTGAAAAATTGTGATTAAGAAATTGAGTTCTATAAATACATATACTTCCATGATCATCTATATGTTTTTTCTCTCCTATATCATTAAAGACTTTCATCAATAGAGTGAATGATCTAAAAGAAAGAAAATGTAAATGCTTTTGAAAGAAACTAAGCTTCAAATGAATTACTTTTGATTAATATTTTCATACATTTTCTCTAAGAATAGGAGAAAGCATAACTTGTTCTTAAAAGATTAAAAAGAGTGATTACTATAAATTGTGAATATTTCTAGATCACTCTACATTCTTGATATCATAAAGTTTTAGCTCTATTCACGTTTATCATT
Source organism: Phoenix dactylifera (assembly GCF_009389715.1). Classification (NCBI taxonomy): domain Eukaryota; kingdom Viridiplantae; phylum Streptophyta; class Magnoliopsida; order Arecales; family Arecaceae; genus Phoenix; species Phoenix dactylifera. The sequence goes on along the minus strand of NW_024067818.1, from coordinate 141,423 downwards.
AAAATCTGAAATTCGACAAAAGAAAAGAAAGATTAAAGAAGAATGCATCTTTTAAGGGGGAGCTTTAGATATTCAGTATCTTATCCTAAAGTCACTTCAATTTGATGCATACCTTGCACTTTATGGATTGATTTTGATGAACCTCCTTATATTGCAAGACATGCTTTAATTACCTTGAGATGAGTTCTATAAAGGTTGTCTTATCTCAAACCTTGAGTCTTGTGAAAATAAGCTGAAACTTATAGAAAATATATTTTTGAGATTGACGATTTTATTGAACATTATCTTCAAATTTTAAAACTCTTAGATGGAATGATCAATTGAGGGGGAGAAAGAAAATTTCAGAAGGAGAGGTCTGATGGAACTTAATTGCATAAATTTATAAAGGAGAGAGAAAGAATACTAAATGAAAAGTGATCCTAATACTCTCCAATATGTATCATCTGAAATTTAAATCTGAAAACCTTTATGATACACCTTGAGGCGTGTTATTTGGTTAGTATATCTTATGCATAAATCATGAACCAAATTGCAAGTTGATCTTAAGAGCCTTTAACTTAATGACAAAGGGGGAGAATAACGTGTTGAATGGTCTTGAGTATCTCTTAGAAAATTTATTTTGAAATTCACTAATAAGTCCTAATTAGCTTGCTCTTTAGAACGTCAATTCTGTGCCAATTCATATTTTTATATATGTATCAAATTGTGCTTATTTTCTAAAGGAATAAAAGAACTTTGAAGACATTAAAAATTAATGATCCAACATGATGATATGTCTCTCAAATATATAAGTTTTGATCTTTTACTCTGAAAATTAACTAAAATTGCTCTCATGTTTGATAAAATACTTAATAGATTGGGCAAAAGGTCTTAAATGAACAAGCTTTCATACTTATTATTGAAGAGAGGTTAGATTTCCACTCGTGTTTTCTTTGAATATCATTTGTAGTACTTCTTGGATTAACCTAAGGAAGATTCCACCTACACTTGAATAGAAAACTATCTGTGGTATCAAATTAGAAAACTTCTTGAAATCACATTTAATGTATTCTGTTCTGAAATTATCTTAATTGGCTCTGATCTGTGCTCATTAATCTGATTCCAATATTATTGCCTTGAGTTATATGATTCATATCCTTGCAATAATTTAACATTCAAATCAGAGTACAATAAGGAAAAGAAATATATGAGTATTCTGATCTTTGTGCTTAATGTTTCCCTATCTTTTTGATGTTGTCAAAAAGGGGGAGAAATATCTAAGTATATGCTCATAATGCTTTATGTTTTGAATTGAATACAAATCAGCTGGAATTGACATATATTGATTATCTTAAGTGAGCATAATGCTTTATGTTTTGAATTGAATACAAATCAGCTGGAATTGACATATATTGATTATCTTAAGTTGATTAAATCTAAAGCATTATCATGAAGTATGTTTTTTAAATATATATGTTTTCTACTTCATGCAACTTTGCTATGTATTACTTCTAGAAAACAATATCTTTTATATTGCATATACTCCAAGTTTTGTCATCATCAAAAAGGGGGAGACTGATGACCCAAAGATTGATTCAAAGATTGATTTTGATGATCACAAAACCTTGAAGTATAAATACTAATGTTTGTGTTGCAAGGAGAAAGATATTTATTTTGCAAGGAACATAGCAAGTTGGAAGAATACAAGAAGGCCTCCAAAGTTCTCAAGAAAAGTTGGAAGAAAGCTACAATTCATTGGCCCAAGCTTCAAGTTCAAAGAATTCAAGTTGAAGGAGCAAATTCAAAGAAAAATTCAAAAGAATAGTCCTCGAGTGACTCCTGGAAGTTTCGAGTCGACTCTGGCACTCTAGAGTTTCAAGGAACAGTGCTCGAGTCGACTCCGGGACTCTACGAGTCGACTCCGACTGAGAACAAACAAAAAGACAGAGAGTTGATTTTCTGCGCTACAGTGATCTCGAGTCGACTCCCAACTTCAGGAGTCGACTCCCAACTTCAGAAGTCGACTCCCAGCTACAGTGCCGGCAGACTACTATTCACAGATCAACTCCTGTTTCAGCCGAGTCGACTCCTACTTCAGCCGAGTCGACTCGAGCACGCTGGGAGGCATAACGGCTAGTTTTTTCTTGATTCCAACGGCTCTATTTTTGTCTCTAACGGCTAGATTTTTGTTGGGACTCCCTCTAAAGCTATAAAATCAAGAGAAGAGCTAGGGGAGAAGGTATGGAAGTGGGAGAAAACATTTAGGGAAGAGATTTGAAAGAGATTACAAGGAAAATCTTCCATAAGCACAAAAGGGCCATTCAAAGTAAAATAGAGAGAAGAAGAGCATCCAAGTGAATCCCAAAGCTTCCTCTCCATCCGTGTGCTGCCTCGGAGATCCTCTACTTCGTGCAAAATCAGAAGAGGGGGCAAGTGAAGAAGAAGCCGAGTTCCTCCATCTACAAATTAGTTTGAGGGCTTCTTCTCTTTTCTTTACTTATTTACATTTGCTATATTTGCTTATTTGAGAAGCTTGTATTTGATTTAAACTCTTGTTCTAATATCTTGTAACTTGATTCAATCAAGGGATTGAATCAAGGGGTTAAGGTTTGTTGGTGAGCCAAAGGGAAAAACCAACGTTGTAAGGTTGTGGTTGGTGAGCCTTTGGGGAAAACCAACCGGGTTGATTGTGAATCCGGAAAACAATCATTGTAAGGTTGTGGTTGGTGAGCCTTTGGGAAAACCAACTGGGTTGGATTGTGAGCCCGTGAAAACAATCGGTTGGTTCTAGTCGGTGAGCCTGTGAAAACCGACCGAGTTCGTTGTGATCTCGCAAAACAACAAGTTGGGTTGTGAGCTTGTAAAACAACCGACTGTAATCTAAGGGATTATAGTGAAATTCCCAAGAGGTCTTGGGGAGTGGATGTAGGTGCTGGGGTGCACCGAACCACTATACATCTTTGTGTTTGTGATGCTTTATCTCTTGTATTTCATGCCTTCCATTCATGCTTGATTGTGTAATATCTCTAGATTTGTTTCTATAGAGTTATAAGTGATTTGCTTAGCTTCCACTCCATTCTTACCATACACATAGATTAAAATTGATCATACAACTATAAGTTAATGTTAGATCAATTGCACCCTAAAGCCATAGTATAATTGCTCTAGCTTAATCTTCCACTGCTTTACTTGTGATTGCCTAGAGCTTAAGTAAATATCATCTTATTATTCCGCTGCATTCTATTCAAAGTAAAAATTAGGGAACATAATTTTTAGAAAACCCAATTCACCCCCCCTCTTGGGTTGTCACCTTGGGCAACATACGCTAAGTTGTATAGATGCACAGTGAAATTTAAACTTAGCAACAGTTTGATGTATAGAATGTGACTTGATTGAATATGCTTGCAACTAAAGGATGCGCGGATAAGAGTTAAGCAAGCAATTTATCTAAGTAAGTAAGTAAGTTAGACAATGACAAGAAGCATTACAAACACAACAAACATATAGTGGTTCGGTGCACCCCAGCACCTACATCCACTCCCCAAGACCTCTTGGGAATTTCACTATAATCCTACAGATTACAGCCGGTTGTTTTACAAGCTCACAACCCAACTTGTTGTTTTGCGAGATCACAACGAACTCGGTCGGTTTTCACAGGCTCACCGACTAGAACCAACCGATTGTTTTCACGGGCTCACAATCCAACCCAGTTGGTTTTCCCAAAGGCTCACCAACCACAACCTTACAACGATTGTTTTCCGGGTTCACAATCAACCCAGTTGGTTTTCCCCAAAGGCTCACCAACCACAACCTTACAACGTTGGTTTTCCCTTTGGCTCACCAACAAACCTTAACACCGTTGGTTTTTCCTTTGGCTCACCAACAAACCTTAACCTCTTGATTCAATCCCTTGATTGAATCAAGTTACAAGATATTAGACTAAGAATTTAAAGCAAATACAAGCTTCTTAACTAAGCAAATATATCAAATATAAACAAATGGAGTAAAGAGAAGCTCTCAAACGAATTTTGAAGATGAAGGAACTCGGCTTCTTCTTTACTTGATCCTCTTCTGATTCGGCACGAGGTAGAGGATCATTGAGGCAGCACACGGATGGAGAGGAAGCTTTGGGATTCACTTGGATGCTCTTCTTCTCTCTATTTCACTTTGGATGGCCCTTTTGTGCTTATGGGAGATTTTCCTTGTAATCTCTTTGAAATCTCTTCCCTAAATGTTCTCTCCCACTTCCATACCTTCTCCCCTAGCTTTCCTCTTGATTTTATAGCTTTTGATGGCGTGGAAACAAAAAACTAGCCGTTAGAGACAAAAATAGAGCCGTTATGCACATTCTGCAACTCCTGACAATGTTTCCGTTGGGATCGGAGTCGACTCGCGCGATCTGGAGTCGACTCGACTGTTGCAGGAGTCGACTCATGCTTTTCTGGAGACGGCTCGGCAACTGTTCAAAATTCGAATTAAAATGCTGTCTCGACTGGGAGTCGACTCGACTTATCCCAGAGTCGACTCCCCAAAGTCTGGAGCTGACCTGGCACTCTTGGAGTCGGCTCATCCCAAGAAATCCATGGATGTATTTTTCAACTTTGCTCACTCGAGTCGACTCGGAAATTCTGGGAGTCGACTCGGCGCTCAGAGTCCGAACTCCCGAGCTTCTGTCTTTTGGCTCGTGCTGTCTCGGAGTCGACTCGAACTGTCTCGGAGTTGACTCGGCCCTCAGTATCCAAAAACAGTCTTCTGTCTTTTGGGGTCGCGCTGCCTTGGAGTCGACTCGAACTGTCTTAGAGTCGACTCGCCTCTCAGAGACGAAAATACCGTCTTCTGTCTTTGGGGTTGCGCTGCCTCGGAGTCGACTTGGATTTTGCGGGAGTCGACTCGGCTCTCAGTGTCTGAAATTGGCTCTCTGACTTTTTTGCTTGTTTTCCTCTGGGAGTCGACTCTAGCTTCCTTAGGAGTCGACCTGCCAGCCATCGGAGTCGACTCGAGTTCTTCAGGAGTCGACTCGGCTCTCAGAGTCCAAAATAGCCTCTCTGTGTTTCTGTCTTGTTACTCCCTGGAGTCGACTCGTACTATCCAGGAGTCGACTCGAGGACTATTCTTTTGGATTTTTCTTTGAATTTGCTCGTCCAACTTGAGTCCTTTGAACTTGAAACTTGGGCCATTAAATTGTAGCTTTCTTCCAACTTTTCTTGAAAGCTTTGGAGGCCTTCTTGTGTTCTTCCAACTTACTATATTCCTTGCAAAATAACTATCTTTCTCCTTGCAACACAAACGTTAGTATTTATACTTCAAGGTTTTGTGATCATCAAAATCAATCTTTGAATCAATCTTTGGGTCATCAGTCTCCTCCTTTTTGATGATGACAAAACTTGGAGTATATGCAATATAAAATATATTGTGTTCTATAAGTAATGCATAGCTAAGTTGTTTGAAGTAGAAAATATATATCTTTAAAAATATACTTCAACACATAAAGCATTATGAGCATATACTTAGATATTTCTCCCCCTTTTTGACAACATCAAAAAAATAGTGAAACATTAAGCACAAGGATAAGACTACTCAAATATTTTTTTTCTTATTGTACTCTGATTTGCATGTCAAATTATTGTAAGGATATGAATCATATAACTCAAGGTAATAATATTAGAATGAGATTAATGAGCATAGATCAGAGCCAATTAAGATAATTTCAGAGCAGAACGCATCGAATGTGATTCCAAAGATAGTTTTCAAATCAAGTGTAGGTGGAATCTTTCTTAAGTTAATCCAAGAAGTATCACGAATGATATTCAAAGAAAGCGCGAATGGAAATCTAACCTCTCTTCAATAATAAGTATGAAAGCTTGTTCATTTAAGATCTTTTGCCCAATATATTAAGTATTTTATCAACATGAGAGCAATTTAATTAATTTTCAGAGTATAAGATCAAAACTTATATACTTGAAAAACATATCATCATGTTGGATCATTAATTCTTAATGACTTCAAAGTTCTTTTATGATAATAAGAGCATTGGGGCACAAATACCAAAATATGCAATTTTTGATACATCTTAGAGCTCATTTAAAGACTTTCTTTTATTTTTTTAGAAAATAAGCACAATTTGATACATAAAAATGGGAATTGGCACAAAATTGAAGTTCTAAGGAGCAAGCCAATTAGGACTCATTAGTAAATTTCAAAATAGATTTTCTAAGTGATACTCAAGAAAATTCAACACATTATTCTCCCCCTTTTTCATTAAGTTAGAGACTCTTAAGATCAATTGTTTGAATTGCAATTTGGTTCATGATTTATGCATAAGATATATTAACCAAATAACAAGCCTCAAGGAGTATCATAAAGATTTTCAGATTTAAATTTCAGATGATACATATTGGAGAGCATTAGGATCACTTTTCACTTAGTATGCTTTCTCTCTTCTTTAGTTATAGATTTATGCGATTAAGTTCCATAAGATCTCTCCTTCTGAGATTTTCTTTCTCCCCCTCAATTGATCATTCCATTTAAGTGTTTAGAATTTGAAGATAATGTTCAGTAAAATTGTCAATCTAAAAAAAAATATATTTTCTATAAGTTTCAGCTTATTTTCATAAGACTCAATATTTGATATAAGACAACCTTTATAGAACTCATCTCAAGGTATAAACTCATTATATAATTAAAGCAAGTCTTGCAATATAAGGAGGTTCATTAAAATCTATCAAGGTATGAGATACTGAATATCTAAAGCTCCCCCTCAAAAGATGCATTCTTCTTTAATCATTCTTTTCTTTTGTTGAATTTCAGATTTTAATGATAAACGTGAATAAAACTGAAACTTTATGATATCAAGAATGTAGAGTGATCTAGAATTATTCAAAATTTATAGCAATCACTCTTTTTAATCTTTCAAGAACAAGTTATGCTTCCTCTTAATCTTTGAGAAAATGTACTGAAATATTAATCAGAAAATGATTCATTTGAAGCTCAAATTCTTTTAAAAGCATTTACATTTTCTTTCTTTTAAGAATCATTTGAGTGAGCTGAAATGTTTCTAGACTTAAGATCATTCACTCTCTTAATAATATATATATATATATTGATGGAAGTCTTTAATAATGTAGGAGAGAAAAACATATAGATGATCATTGAAGTATATATATTTATAGAACTCAATTTCTTAATTATAGTTTTTTAGCAATGTATACATGAAGCACAATAAATCTTTTTAATATCAAAATAAAATCATATATTTAAAAATATTTGTTTGCAATTAAGATCATTGAAAGACACATCATTTAGACCAATATTAGTACACTTTAAGGATAAGAAAAAATATGTTTCGGATGCGTATCGAGACAGTCAACCAAGGCGTCAAAATTAATTCTGTTTTTCTTATATTAAAATTTTCATTTAGAAATTATATTGAGTTATTCTCCTGAATGACGTGATCATTGAAGCATATAACTAAGGTTACAAAGATGTAACGATATAAGCATTTTTAAGTTAAGTTTAAGCTTTTATACAAAATTAGATTCTGAATTTTCATAAGAATTTTCAAGAAGGCTTTCACAATTATAATTTTAGATATGTATCTTCTACATTGTAGCTCATCTTAAATTACTAAGATTGAAAACACATATTTCAATAACATTCGAGCACTTTCAGAATCTTTGTATTTAATATTGAGTTTCAATACAAAATAAAGGATATTTTAACAAGTATTAGGACATTATGTATCAAAGTTAGGCAAGTAGAAAGATAGATCAAGATCAATTCATTTTGCCTAATATCCTTCTTTTCTACTTTTTGTAAATCTATTTAACTTTCAAAGTTAATCGTGAATGATAAAACTGAAATTTCTTTTTAATATTACTTAAAAAAGAACTTTATGTAGTATTTTAAACATTCAAGCATTGGAACACAAGTTAGTTTGAGGCAAGGGTGAAGCAAAGACTTGTGAGCAAAGTTAAAACATATTCCAAGTTAAGACCTATTTCAATCAACTTATCCAAGCATGGGGCATTACAAAATATTGAGAACTCATAATTCAAAAACATCATGCCACATGCAAAATATATCATGTGTTAAGTCATGCATTAAAATATTAAGAATAGGCATGTCAAGGATCAAAATCAATTCTTTTCAAATAAACTCCTCCTATTTAAATATAATCTTGCACTGATTTCATCCTTAAGGTGTGTTTCCAAGTGATTAAAGCTTGACTTGATTCTTCTTATATACTTTCATTTACTTTGTCATTCATTTTTACTTTCTTATGCTCTATACTCTATTTGCTCCCTATCCGGTGGAGTTGGAAGGGGCACGAGGTACTACCACTAGCCTCCCTCTTGTGCCGTCCCTAATATGCCCTACACCGAATAGTTGGGTCAAATAGTGCCGGGTACTACCACTAGCCTCCCCATTGGCACCATCCCTATGATGAGCAACATAGAAAGGTTAAAATGTTCACTTCAAACTCTCCCTGTTTGAGTGTAATTAATTATGGATTTTATCCCTTTCACAAGTCTCACAAAAGTGCCAAATATATTATGCTTGTTTTGCTTTTCCTTAAGATAAGTATTTGCCTTTACTTAGATTTTACTTCTCTTGAATAATATCCATTATCTTTTCTTTATCTCTCTTTCTTTTTGTTATTCTCAAGTAATTTACATGAAAAAGCAGAATAAAGAAATAATCTTATGTATCATATAGATGTATATCATGCAAACAAAATTTTCATTGTGCTCAAGGATTCATAACTTCTCACAAGTTATTTTACATCAAAGTTTTAAGCATATACTTGTGTATTTCATGGTTATGATATAGGCAAAGGTGCATTTTAATTTGAGCAAACCATGAATCAATTTCTGAAAGCATAAGTCAATGAATACATATATATAGACATGATATCAAGGAATTAATAATTAAAGATTTTAACCATGCCACACTAAGATTTAAGTTATTGACTTTGCTCAATTAATTTATGAGAGAGGTATCTAGAATTACCAATCCATTCTGCATTCTTCAGTCAAATACCTACTAGATTTCTTATGTATGAACTTTTGGCTGAAGAAGGTCCTCTCTCTTGTTTGCATGAGAATGTTTATTGTATCTTACGTGGAGATATTCTTCAAGTTGAAATCTCTCATTTTCTTGCTCAAGGATCCTGCATTATTAACAAAATTCTTTTCTTTCTTGAAAGAAAGTTATTAGTTTCTTCAAGATATAAAACATTCATATAGCATATTTCTTAACTAGGTAACTCAACCTAAGATATGATAATAATTGAATGTTGAGTCACTTTACTCAAGAGATTGCCTAAATATAAGCAAACATATGTCACTTGAACTAAAGAGATAGTTTCATTAACCAAGACTGTTCAAGGACAAGCATGTGAAGCAATAGGAAGATTCATCAAGGTCAAATTAATTTCTTATTTTCAACATCAATTTAGCTTAGATTCTATTTGCTTAAGATAATTATCAATAAGGCATGCTAGCTAAGTTTTGATCAAATTGCCTTAAACAATTGTTTCTATCAAAATTCAGATTATGATTCATTTGTTATCAATAAATTATGGTTCATTAGAGTTAGATTGAAGTCTTGCACAAGGGCACATAATGATCACACAATCTGGTCTATTAGGTATATGATAAAATAATTATTCTATCATGCTTTTGATGCTTGTTCCAAATCACAAATTGCTTTATCATATTTGTAATGAATGTTTTCAAATAAGGTGGTTATTTTACATAGATCCCTTTTTAATGAAATAACCACATAGGAGTGTATTCTACACATTCATTTGACAGAATATAAAGCTCATAAAGCAAGCAGATGATAATGGTGATCTTTACTTCTAATCATGCAAGAATTTCATCAAGATCTATTTCATCTTTTCTTGATTTAGTTTTTAGTTATCCATTTTTCTTCATTAAGTGCATTTCTGAAGAACTCAATTTGGTTCTAATTATTAACAAGTTTTCAGATTGTTATATGTAAAAGATTAACCATATACATATATAATTTGATTTTAGTATCTTAATAATAAATCATTAGTCTTATAAAGAATAAAAATGAATTGATATTTCTTCAACTAGAATCTTTTCATTGAATATTCTATATGCATTGCTTGATGAATGATATCCAAGGATAGAAATTTCTTTATCAGATTTGGCATTATTTTCATAAGAACATATCAAGCATAACGTGTATGACTGAAAAATATGAAAGATATGCAATGGTTCATTTTCCATTTTTCAGAAGATCAAAAGGAGTTTTCATCAAAAATTGATCTAATAGAAATCATATGTATGACAAGCAGTGATGATAGCTTTTAAGAATCATTTAAGTAGATGACTATCATACACAATTGTCTTTTTCATTTCTTCAAGAATTCTATTAACCCTATTTTACTTAAGGTGTCCTTAGTGCTGAAATAATTAATTTCTGTACAAACTTTATCAGGATTTTGGTTTTCAACACTGTGTCATGATACTCTTCACAGTTTAGAAATCTTTTTCATTTGAAACACTTTTACAGGATTTAGCAAATACAGAAAATACTTCAGTTTTATTTGCCAAGAACAAATCCAATGTAAGCTTTTGAAAACTCAGTGATGGAAACAACATCTTTAGATTTAGAAATTGATTCTTGTTTGTTTCCTTAGTTAACATGCATAGCAAACTTTGACCTTTCAGAAGATACTCTAAGTAAGCCAATGCCAAAGTCTTTTGAAATTAAATCCATACTCGCATGAGTTGATATTATATGCCAAAGATGGTTTCTTTAATCTTGGTATTTATAGTGCATATATTCAAAGGCATACCAAGTACACATTTTCATATCTATGATCAATAAACAATAATGCCATGGATAAAAGCTCTCAATCAAGCATATAGAGAATTCATAGAGTTATTCTTAATAAATTGATTAATCATCTAGCAACTTATCCAACAATAAGTAAAGTATAATATAGAAAGATGAAGAAATTTGAAGTTATTTCTTCTATTTTAATTATTTTTCTTGATTACATTTAAGTTCCATTCTTCAACATGTGTCTAGAATACCCATTGTTCAGATAATATCTTTTATTAGAACCTTGGAGAGCTAGACATACCTACTGAAAAATAATCAGATTTTCAACTTAGGAACCCAAACTCTTTTGGGTCCTTGCAGGTTAGCTATTATTGCTCCTTTTGGAACCCATATTTTCTTAATAGCTATTTTGTCCATAGGCTTGTAGATTTTAGGATTACAAGATGTGTATTTCTGCATATTCTTGTTAAATTTAACAGTCATAGATTTAACATAAGTAGATGATGAATTTTTAATTTTCTGATTTTGTTCATTAGGTTCATTGAATTTATGAAAAACTATTTCAGGATGAGCAAAAGGGATTTTAATTAACTTTTGTTCATCATATTTATAAAAATCTGTTTTAGGATAGGCAATGGAGGATTTAACAACTGTATCCTTGAAAGATTTTTGGATGTACCATGGTTGATATCCCAATCCAACTTTGTCAAATTCAGCTCTTTGATTATTTATCATTAGGTTCAATTTTTCAGAGCTGAAAGTAAATCTTTCAACAACAGGTTTTAATTTGTCAACTTCTTTAGTTAATCTTCTGTTATCTTCTGAAAGTAATTCATTGTTTTTCTTAAGTTTATCATGGCTTTCGGTGAGAAGTTGATTTCTTTGATTTAGTTCTTTATTTTCTTTAATTAAGATTTCAGTTTTATCAGTTAGTTTCAGTTGTTCATCTATTAGGATTTGATTTTCATTCTTTAAGTTCTTGTTCTTACAAATAAGTTTCTTATATTCTAAATACAAATCAGAAAAGGCATCGTGAAGTTCATCAAATGTAAAATGGATTTCAGTTTCAGCATGTACCTCATGTGCCATGAAGCATGGATTTGCAATATGATACTGCTCTTCTTCTACACATGATGTTTCAGATTTGTTAGTGCATTCATATTTGTCTTCAAGCATATTCCATATTTCTTTAGCAGTTATGCAAGAAGATATGCAATTAAACTCATTCCTATCTAATGCACAATATAATAGGTTCATGGCTTTTGAATTTTGTTGAGCCATTTTCTCATTATGATTAATGTTTGTGTATGTTCCATTGACTATAATGCTCCATAAATTATAATCAAGTGATTGTATGAAAACACGCATGCGTGCTTTCCAATGTGTATAGTTTATGCCACTAAATAGTGGAGGTCTATCAATTAATTGTCCCTCTCCTAGAAAACTATCTATTTGAGTTGTCATGATCTTTGGCTCTTTGACGGTTAGGTCAAAAACACAAGGCAAGAAACTATAGAGCACCTGCTCTGATACCACTTGTTGCCCAGTAGATACAACCCAAGAGGGGGGGAGGGTGAATTGGGTCTTTTAAATCCTTTTATACTACTTCTGAAACTTTTTGATTAATTATGCTAAGTTGTATAGATGCACAGTGAAATTTAAACTTAGCAACAGTTTGATGTATAGAATGTGACTTGATTGAATATGCTTGCAACTAAAGGATGCGCGGATAAGAGTTAAGCAAGCAATTTATCTAAGTAAGTAAGTAAGTTAGACAATGACAAGAAGCATTACAAACACAACAAACATATAGTGGTTCGGTGCACCCCAGCACCTACATCCACTCCCCAAGACCTCTTGGGAATTTCACTATAATCCTACAGATTACAGCCGGTTGTTTTACAAGCTCACAACCCAACTTGTTGTTTTGCGAGATCACAACAAACTCGGTCGGTTTTCACAGGCTCACCGACTAGAACCAACCGATTGTTTTCACGGGCTCACAATCCAACCCAGTTGGTTTTCCCAAAGGCTCACCAACCACAACCTTACAACGATTGTTTTCCGGGTTCACAATCAACCCAGTTGGTTTTCCCCAAAGGCTCACCAACCACAACCTTACAACGTTGGTTTTCCCTTTGGCTCACCAACAAACCTTAACACCGTTGGTTTTTCCTTTGGCTCACCAACAAACCTTAACCTCTTGATTCAATCCCTTGATTGAATCAAGTTACAAGATATTAGACTAAGAATTTAAAGCAAATACAAGCTTCTTAACTAAGCAAATATATCAAATATAAACAAATGGAGTAAAGAGAAGCTCTCAAACGAATTTTGAAGATGAAGGAACTCGGCTTCTTCTTTACTTGACCCTCTTCTGATTCGGCACGAGGTAGAGGATCATTGAGGCAGCACACGGATGGAGAGGAAGCTTTGGGATTCACTTGGATGCTCTTCTTCTCTCTATTTCACTTTGGATGGCCCTTTTGTGCTTATGGGAGATTTTCCTTGTAATCTCTTTGAAATCTCTTCCCTAAATGTTCTCTCCCACTTCCATACCTTCTCCCCTAGCTCTCCTCTTGATTTTATAGCTTTTGATGGCGTGGAAACAAAAAACTAGCCGTTAGAGACAAAAATAGAGCCGTTATGCACATTCTGCAACTCCTGACAATGTTTCCGTTGGGATCGGAGTCGACTCGCGCGATCTGGAGTCGACTCGACTGTTGCAGGAGTCGACTCATGCTTTTCTGGAGACGGCTCGGCAACTGTTCAAAATTCGAATTAAAATGCTGTCTCGACTGGGAGTCGACTCGACTTATCCTGGGGTCGACTCCCCAAAGTCTGGAGCTGACCTGGCACTCTTGGAGTCGGCTCATCCCAAGAAATCCATGGATGTATTTTTCAACTTTGCTCACTCGAGTCGACTCGGAAATTCTGAGAGTCGACTCGGCGCTCAGAGTCCGAACTCCCGAGCTTCTGTCTTTTGGCTCGTGCTGTCTCGGAGTCGACTCGAACTGTCTCGGAGTCGACTCGGCCCTCAGTATCCAAAAACAGTCTTCTATCTTTTGGGGTCGCGCTGCCTTGGAGTCGACTCGAACTGTCTTGGAGTCGACTCGCCTCTCAGAGACGAAAATACCGTCTTCTGTCTTTGGGGTTGCGCTGCCTCGGAGTCGACTCGGATTTTGCGGGAGTCGACTCGGCTCTCAGTGTCTGAAATTGGCTCTCTGACTTTTTTGCTTGTTTTCCTCTGGGAGTCGACTCTAGCTTCCTTAGGAGTCGACCTGCCAGCCATCGGAGTCGACTCGAGTTCTTCAGGAGTCGACTCGGCTCTCAGAGTCCAAAATAGCCTCTCTGTGTTTCTGTCTTGTTACTCCCTGGAGTCGACTCGTACTATCCAGGAGTCGACTCGAGGACTATTCTTTTGGATTTTTCTTTGAATTTGCTCGTCCAACTTGAGTCCTTTGAACTTGAAACTTGGGCCATTAAATTGTAGCTTTCTTCCAACTTTTCTTGAGAGCTTTGGAGGCCTTCTTGTGTTCTTCCAACTTACTATATTCCTTGCAAAATAACTATCTTTCTCCTTGCAACACAAACGTTAGTATTTATACTTCAAGGTTTTGTGATCATCATAATCAATCTTTAAATCAATCTTTGGGTCATCAGTCTTCAACTTGATCGTTGACGTACATCACATCATAGAAATACAACCAGATGTAAAATAAAAATAATAATAATTACATCTCCTTTTAGGAGGCACGCAGGCCTCTCAAAATATCAAATAAGATGCATGCAAGCATCTGAAAAATTACATGACATTACAGATCACATCGCAGGTCATTACATTTGATATCAAAAGGGTTTGAATCCTATGATCATCACCACATGCAGCAATTATAATTTTCAGATCTGAAATCTAATTGATTATCTCATGACATAGGTTGCTGATCATGCTAATCATGATTCTAAACTTTGTAATCCCATTAACAATGCAATTAGAATCATCTTTTTATCACATAAAAATCAGCATGCAAAAATCAGCACCCTAGAAAAAATCTGCATGCAGAAAATTTTCAGCATGCATAATCATTTAAATTTCAGATCTAATAAGCTTATTAATAATTAATCCTTACCTTAATCTACGATGCCTAGGCTCTGATACCACTGTTAGAGAACCCGCCCATGCCGCAGAAAAATTTTAAAAATTTCAGATGCAGCGGAAGAGGCATGCGCGGGATCAACCGTTCATCGCATGAACGTTGTTTAAAACCGTTCGTAGATAGATAAGGATTAAAAACTTTTTAAAAATATTAGAAGATCAGATCTTCACCTTGTGCGGGTAGATGATCACCGCAAACTGATGATCGTGGTTTTTGGATGAAGGTTCGCTTGAAGCCGTTCAAGTGTCCGGCCTCTACGGGTATCCACACGAAGCAGGAACCGATCCAAGCTTTCTATCTCCCCGGGGTGCTAGCTCCCTTGCAGAGATAACTTTGATGGTTGATTTCCTCCCTTTGAATCAACCCTTGATTGTGCTTGGGAGGAGGAAGAAGAAGGAGGGATCTTGAAGAAGAACCAAAGCCTGACTGCAGCCCTTTTGTTTTCCTTGCGTTTGAAGAAGAAAGCAAGGATGGAGGAGGGCCGCCAATCACCTTCTTTTTGATTCCTTGCTTGCGGCTGAAAACAAGAGGAGAAAGGGGGCTCACGGCTCAAGGGAGAAGAGGACTTCAATAATTAGGTCAGCCCCCAAAAGCTTCCTCTTAAATAGCATGTGGAGCTCCTAACTTTTAGGAGCTCCCTTGAAAGATTTCCAAGAGGGGCGCCGGCCCCTCTTGTGTTGCCGCACCAAAGAAACAAAGGGGAGGGGCACACGCCCCTCCCTTATGGCTAACCCTAATCCTCCTCTAAGGAGGATTGGGAGGCTCTAATTTGGTTTAGCCCTAATCCAATTAGGATTTAACCAAATCATGAATCAATTGGGTTCAATCTATACTAGTCCTAATCCAATTAGAACTTGAATGAACCATGACTCAATTGAACTCTTCAATCCTGACCCAATTAGGAGTCATGTCGATTCATTAGATTAATAATTAATTAGGACTTAAGAAAATCTAATCCAATTAGGACTTATTTAATTTTAGTCCTAATCCAATTAGGACTCTTATTTGAATTCGAAGTCCTAATCCGATTAGGACTCTAGAAATCCTACTCCAAGTAGGAATCCAAATTTAATTCAAAACTCCTAATCTAATTAGGATTATAGGAATCCTACTCCAAGTAGGAATCCTAGTCCTACTCCAAATAGGATTCCCAGTCCAAGTAGGAATCCTACTCCAAGTAGGACTCTTGTTTTAAGTCCAATTAATTAATTCCCTTTGTTCCTTCTTCAACTTATTATCAATCGAATTGATTACTTGTGATTCCTAATCACGATTCAACCATCGGATCGGTCAATGCCTCTAGTTTGTGTGATCCCATAGGTTCTACTCTGACTGGTAGTGAGATATATTGTGATCTCACCAGTGAGATAATCCCTGTGAGTCCCACCATCCACCAGTGACACCTAGCAGCATGTAGTGGCTATCCAGCAGAATAGAATGATGAACCTCTAGGTGCAGTTATCATGTGATACAGTCCTTCTATCGTGGATCCCTACAGGACGGAGGTCATGGATAACTCGTAAACCCTTCGTCTGTCATATATCAAGATTTATTCGACTTAAGCTCGAGAGTGGAGAACTCTTTTTTCACTGTGCAATCTTCCCCGGCCGAGGTCTTACGAACTCAGTCTTATAAATCACATAGGATCTCTCCTTATTTATCAAGGTCGATAGATTCCTTATAGGTGCATACCCTACTCCTACAGTGAACCTACTGCAGCCAATCTACACTGCATGGATCCATATGGCTAGAGACCATGTATATGTGCAGTCAAACTACAATAACCTCACTGTGAGTAGCCGAAGCATTGCAGGTCAAAGGACCAGTCACACTACTGCAACATCAAGCAAGTCACTGACGAGTGGATAGACATCCAAGTGACTTCTTGTCTTGGTCACGCTCAGTACCCTTGTTCTGATCGGTTCTTTCAATTTCAAAAATAAACCACGCAATAGCATGTATTCGGTAGGATAGTGATTACGGGTGTCGGTCCACAGGGATTGGAAACAAGTTATTTTTTTTTAAAAAAATAAATCACGAAGAAGAATTTGCTAACTTGATTTAACTAAATTAATCTATGGGTACGAATTGAAATTTATCAAAGTAGATGGATCTAGGGTTTGGAATCCACCGCGTAGCATGGCATTAGGGATTGTGTTCTTAATTTTTATCTTTTGGAGAGGCATGCAAATTGGCTACAAGCCTTTTAAAATAAAAACATAAAGAGTTTTAAGAAAATCCATCTTCGGTATAGCATGAAGTGTCTACCTAAGTATGCTAATCTAGGGTGCAGCACACCTCATCTTCCTAGGCATGGATCATCTTAGACTACTTTAGCAAACATTAATAATAAATAGCATGCTCAAAGTTTAAACATAATAAAAGAATTTTTCATTGATAATAAGAATTTAAACAAGCTCCAAAATAATAAAGAAAATAAGAACTACAATGCCCTGTAACATTGCTAGGGCTTCATCCAGCCCTAGACTAGACGTTTAGCCGAGCATGGCTTCCGGACGACCTCCCGTCTTCAAATGAAATTGATCAACTCCCATTATTTCCAGAATATCAAAACTATTCTCTTTCCCCCTCCTTTCTCTCTTTTTTTTTATTTCTTTTCCTCTTCTTCTCTCTCGGCTGGATTCTTCTTTTTCACCGAAACAGGGGGTCTCCCCTGTTTTCTTCTCCACCGAGCTCCCCTCCCCTCCGAACATCCTCCTCCCTTCTTATATAGATCCCCACCAAAGAATAGTGGATCAATGATTTTGTGTGGAGAGGAGGAAGAACGCATGCGTGATCGTTGGGGCGGGATGTACGGCTGGATCGATGGAGCTGACTGCGAGATCAAGTTTGAGGCTGATCGCGTTGACGATGTGGCTGGCTGGAGACGTGAGGCGTGCCGGCACGATCTCTGCTGATCTTGTCGCGATTGGGAGCTGAAATCCGGGATGCCGCTGGTAGGGCTGATGCAGAAGAGCGGGATCTCAGCTGCGGATGAAGAGGCGGAGGAACTGGGAAGAGAGGCTGCACCGCGTGGAAGATTTTGTGGAAGATCTCTCGGGCTGATCGGAGGAGTGGTCGCTGGCGGTTGGAGCGGCTCGTTGATTGCAGCGGAGGAGTGGTTGCTGGCGGAACATCCGGGAATGAAGATGATGCCATAGTTGGATGTGGAAGACGCCCGGCTGATTTCCCTCTTGGGTTTGGCACGCGGCTGAGGGAGGATCGGGCGGCGGATCTGGCTGGCGGGCTTGACGGGAGGAAGCGGTGGAAGGTGGACGGTCGAGATGCCATGCGGGAGGAAGAAGATGAACAGTGGCTCACGTTTTGTATTTTTATTATTATTTTTTTTTAACACTGTTCATATGAACAGTGTTTTTCACGGAACACTGTTCATATGAACAGTGTCATCTCGGAACACTGTTCATATGAACAGTGATTCCAGTAATTTTTGGGAAAAATTATTTTTCTTGCTTTGTTTTGACGTGAAAATGGGCATATATGAATTTAAAATAAGGGTCTCCTTTATTTTGCTTAGTTTGGAAACGTGATGCGGAGACGGGAGTTTCTGAACCGTTGGATTGCTTGGATAGTGGTCGCGGGAAAGGAATAGGATTGGTTTGGAAATTGGCTTTGGATTTGAGGTGGGTTATGATCGTTGATTTGCTTGAACTTGTTCTCGAGCCCAATATCATTTAAATTCAATTCTTGCTAAACTGCTTCAGATCGAACTCGACCAGGTAAAATAACCAAGACTAAAAACAAGCCCGTGGCGTAATAAAACGGGTTACTCAAACCTTTTTCCCCATACAAAAATTAATTATAACTTTCAATCTAATCAGGACCAAAACTTATTTAGTTATAACCGTAGCCGGATCAACACAATCTCCTTATATGTTTTTCTGTAGTTTTCATGAAAGATTGCAATCAAGAGAGAGACAAGTTCAGAATCTGGTTTATGAAAAGAATTATTTACCTCTTACCATATTTTAAATTTATTTCAATGTTTATTCAATTTCATGGTAAAGTATGTATTTATCAGTTTAAGAACATTGATAAGTGCTATAAAAAGATAACTAAATTATAAATTATTCAGCACTTATCACACCCCCAAACCTATGTTTTGCTAGTCCTCGAGCAAAATAAAATTAGAAAAAACTCTAACTCACTTTCGTAGGCATCGCGATTGCATTTACCATATGCAACAAGGCTTTAAACCCCTAGGTCACCCTAGTGGACGAGTTATAGTCTCGTGAGGGTTTCCAGTGAAGATACCCACAAACTTCAATATCATTTATTGTTATGATTAATTTATTATTTTTTTTTTAAATCGATTGATCAAAATTCAAATTCCAAGTGCATACTAGCTAAGAATTTTTTAAAAAAAAACTCTTTTTTTTAATTAAAATCTAATTTAAGATACATAAATGATAAGAATTTCAAAGCACACACGGTTTTATTTACTAAGTCAGCCCAAATCCTAGGTCAAAATGCAATTCAAGTTGAGGGCATTAAGTTTTCGTTAGGGAGTTGTAAGACTTATTTATACTGGAGTGCTCAGTGAAATCTGGACCGTACACAAGCTAAGGGTTCGGATCTCCAAAATATTATTAATATTAGTAGTATCCAAGGATTGGTCGAAAAGACCTACTCACTGATTCAAAATCATCTTATCTGCAGGATTCCGAGAGTTGTGGATGTTTACTTTAGTACCTCACGGGCTTTATCTGTAATATTCCACTTTACTCGAATTTTTACAACGACGGCTTTCACACTATTGTCTCTTTCAAGGTCAATACAGCATTTTTTTTTTTCATTGAAGATAAGAATTTTTTTCAAGAAAGATATATAAATTGTGCACTTTTACTCTTGTGGTGATTTCTCCGTGTAACGAGCAATCAGTCGACAACTCTCATACCAGTTGGCATAAGGTGTCGGGCATCAAGACTCCCCTACGGACTTATGCTCGAAGTCCTCATCACAAGCCCCACTTGACCTTTGACAATAGGTAGCCCTTTTCGATGTTCCTGACTAAATCCATTTTTATTAATGATTTTTTTTTTTTTGGATTAGATAAGTATAATTCATCAGGGTCCAAGGTTGCTACTATACTATCAACATAATGTCGAGCCTAGACCTTAGAAGGGTCGGCCAGTGTGTAGTGAAAGTTCAAAGTATTAATTAGCTTACAACTCCCTAAGAGAGACTTAATAAAAAGAACTTAAATTTGTATTACTTCCGACTAGTCATTGGGCTTTTTAGATTTTATATACCTTGTGTGTTTATCATTCTCGCATAAATGTATAGAAATTAGGTTTTTAAAAACAAAAACTTTTTTTTTTAATTTTATTATTATTATTATTATTATTTTATAAAAAATGAAAATGAACACATTTTTTTCTATTTTTTTTGTTTTTGTTTTTTTTTGGATGAAAATCAAGATGAATACCCCCAAACCTAAACCTAACATTGTCCTCAATGTTAAAGAAATCTAAGAGAATTGGGTTGCCTCCCAACTGTTGGGAACCCGCCCATGCCGCTGATATTTCAAAAATTAAATCAGATGGCAGCGGAAGAGGCATGTGCGGGATCGACGTTCATCGCATGAACGTTGTTTCATGAACCGTTCGTAGTTAGATAAGAATTAAAACTTTTAAATGCATTTAGAAGATCAGATCTTCACCTTGTGCGGGTAGATGATCACCGCAAACTGAAGTTCGTGGTCTAGGATGAAGGTTCGCTTGAAGCCGTTCAAGTGCCCGGCCTCTACGGGTATCCACACGAAGCAGTGATCCGATCAAAGCTCTCTTGTCTTCCCGGGGTGCTAGCTCCCTTGCAAAGACTTCTTTTGATGGCTGATTTCCTCTCTTTCAATCAACCCTTGATTGAGCTTGAGAGGAGGAAGAAGAAGGATGAAGAAGAGGAAGAAGAACGAAGCCCCTTGCAGCCTTTCTTTTTCTCCCTGCGTTGGAGCCAAGGAAGAAGACCAAGAGGAGGGAGACGCCTCCTCTTCTTTTTCCCTTTGCTGATGGCGGCTGAACCAAGGAAGGGAGAGGGGTGGCCATGGCTTGGAAGAGGAGAGGGAGAGCTCATCTAGGGCGCCGGCCCCCTTTGCCCCTTTTTATAACCATCTAGGGCTCCTACAATCTAGGAGCCCTAGAATAATTACCTTTCTCTTCTCCCTTCTCCACATGGAAAAGGGAGGGGCATATTCCCCTCCTCATGGTTAACCCTAATCCACATTAAGTAGGATTTGAAATGCCCTAATGTGGTCAAGCCCTAATCCAATTAGGCTTAGCCCAAGGGTGAACCAATTAGGATCCAATCTAGGTAAGTCCTAATCCAATTAGAACTTAAATCAATTTTGACTCAATTGAACTCTTCAATCCTAATCCAATTAGGAGTCTTATTGATTCATTAGATTAATAATTAATTGTGACTCAAGAAACCCTAATCCAAATTAGGACATATTTAATTTTAGTCCTAATCCAATTAGGACTCTATTTGAATCCGAAGTCCTAATCCGATTAGGACTCTAGGAATCCTACTCCAAGTAGGAATCCAATTTTGATTCAAAACTCCTAATCTCATTAGGATTGCAGGAATCCTATTCCAAGTAGGAATCCCAGTCCTACTCCAACTAGGATTCCCAGTCCTAATCCAATTAGGACTCTAGGAATCCTACCCGAAGTAGGATTTGTATTTAAGTCCAATTAATTAATTCCCTTTGTTCCTTCTTCAACCGAATATCAATCGAATTGATTACTCGTGATTCATAATCACTATTCAACCATCGGATCGGTCAGTACTTCTAGTGTGTGTGACCCCATAGGTTCTACTCTGACTGGTAGTGAGATATATTATGATCTCTATCACAACATCATTGAAAACTCCTTTCAATGGGTTGGAACGATTCCAACTCAACTCATTAGGGTTTATCGATCATCAAGATAATCCCTATGAGTCCCACCATCCACCAGTGACACCTAGCAGCATGTAGTGGCTACCCAGTAGAATAGAAAGATGAACCTCTAGGTGCAGTTAACGTGTGATACAGTCCTACTATCGTGGATCCCTACAGGACGGAGGTCATGGACAACTCGTCAAACCCCATCGTCTGTCATATGTCAAGATTTATTCGACTCGAGTTCGATAGTGGAAAAACTCTTTCTCCACTTTATATTACTGCCCTGGCCAAGGTCTTAGAACTCAGTCTAACAAATCACATAGGATCACTCCTCTTCTATCAAGGTCGATAGATTCCTTGTAGGTGCATACCCTACTCCTACAGTGAACCTACTGCAGCCAATCTACACTGCATGGACCCATATGGCTAGAGACCATGTATGTGTGCAGTCAAACTACAATAATCTCACTGTGAGTAGCCGAAGCACCGCAGGTCAAAGGACCAGTCACACTACTGCAACATCAAGCAAGTCACTGACGAGTGGATAGACATCCAAGTGACTTCTTGTCTTGGTCACGCTCAGTACCCTTATTCTCTAACAAGCACCTGCACTATCACTTCAGTGTCCCTACACTGTGGACTCAAGTCTCGTCCATCTAGAAGGAAAGTGATCTGTGCACTGATCGGATTGATCACCGTCCTCGTGATGATCCATTGATCAGGAGCATTTAGAAATTAATCACCAATGATGCATGGCTCAAATTCTCAACTCTTGAGAATATGCATCATCATCTTATTAATTTCTTGGACGATTCATAGACACATAAATAATATGAATGAAAAGATGCCTTTTATTTATTCAATAATAAATAGTCAAGTACAAAATTATGTCCCTAGAATTAACAATGTGTCAGCCAGATTGGCTTCTAGGGCATACATCTAACAATCTCCCACTTGCACTAAAGCCAATCAGCCATAAACCTAAGCCCCATCTTCTCAAGATGCGTTTTAGTTTTCTGCCGACTTAGCTGCTTAGTGAATGGGTCCGCCACATTTTCTGTGGAGTCTACTCTCTGATCCTCTACTTATTTTCTTTCGAGGTAGTCGCTTATTAGGTTAAACTGCCGCTCTATGTGCTTCGATTTCTGGTGAGATCTTTGACTCCTTAGCTAGTGCTATGGTGCCTTTGTTATCGCAGTAGAGTGTTATGACATCTGATGACATTACACCTAACTCTGCAATGAACCTTTTAAACTAAAAGATTTCCGCTGCACCCTTAGAGACGGCTTAACATTCAGCTTCTAAGGTAGAATCTATAATGATCGGTTGTTTGGAACTCTTCCAATTTGCTGAACCACCATTGCACATATTCTGATGTAGACTTTCTATCATCAATATGTGTGCATCCTTCTACCTTCAACTCTGATCTTCTTCCAAAGACCAAGAACATGTCCTTAGTTCTTCTCAAGTACTTAAGACTGTTCTTCACAACTATCCAGTGCTTTTTGCCTGGATCTGATTGACATATGCTCGTGACATTCACAGCATATACTATATCAAGTTATGTACATAGCATGGCATACATGAGGCTCCCTATTGCTGATGCATGGGGGATCTTGCTCATGCGTTGAATCTCTTCAGATGTGTTGGGGCACATCTTCTTGGAAAGATTAATTCCATGCCTTAGGGGTAAGCAACCCCTTTTAGAGTTTTCCATGCTGAACCTTTTCAGCACTTCCTCTGTGTACATCTTCTGTGATAGGCCAAGCATCCTTTTAGATCTATCTCTATAGACCTTTATTCCCAAAATATAGGATGCTTCCCCAAGGTCTTTCATGGAGAACCTTTTTGACAACCAGACCTTGACCGAGGTTAGCATGGGAATATCATTCCCTATCAGGAGGATGTCGTCCACGTACAGTACGAGAAATACGACCGCGCTCCCACTAACCCTTTTGTAAACACACGGTTTCTCTTCGTTTTTGATGAAATCAAATGTTTTGATTGCGTCATTGAAACGAGTGTTCCAACTCCGAGATGCTTGCTTTAGTCCATAGATGGATCTTTGCAGCTTGCAGACCTTGTGATCTCCATCACTGGAAGTGAAACCCAAAGGCTGTTCCATATAGATATCTTCATCAAGATATCCATTCAGAAGAGCAGTTTTCACATCCATCTGCCAGATTTCATAATCATGAAATGCTGCAATGGCAAGCAATGTTCGGATGGATTTTAGCATGGCTACAGGTGAAAAGGTCTCCTGATAGTCAATGCCTTCGCGTTGACTATACCCTTTCGCCACAAGCCTTGCCTTATAGGTCTCTACCTCTCCATCCGAACCTATTTTTCTTTTGTAGATCCATTTGCATCCAATAGGTACAATACCTTCTGGTGGGTCTACTAAGGTCCAGACTTGGTTGGAATGCATGGAGTCTAACTCTGACTTCATGGTTTCCAGCCATTTTTCGGAATCGATATCAGATATCGCCTCGTCGTAGGTTTTGGGATCCTGCGTGTGATCCCTATCTCCCACTAGGAACATTTCCTCGGTATCCTCTTCTAGTATACCTAAGTATCTATCGGGAGGATGGGAGACCCTACTTGATCTGCGAGGTGGTTGAGGGACATCGTGTATTGGCTCTGTATGAATGGGTTCGATAGGATCCATGACTCGTTGCTTTTCAGAGACTTTCTCTTCAAGCTCAATTTTCCTCCCACTGCCTCTATCAAGGATAAACTGGTTTTTCCAAGAAGATGGCGTGACGGCTCACAAACACATTGTGATCCTCTGAGACGTAAAAATTGTATCCTAATGACTCTTTAGGATATCCTATGAAACGAGCACTTATGGTCCTAGCCTCTAGTTTGTCCGCCTGTAGTCTCTTGACGTGGGCCGGACATCCCCAAATCTTGAGATGACCAAGACTTGGTTTCTTACCATGCCATATCTCATACGGTGTGGTAGGAACGGATTTAGGGGAAACTCTATTCAACAAGTAAATAGCTGAAAATAGGGCATCTATCTAAAGAAACAAGGATAAATCAGTGAAGCTCATCATGGACTGGACCATATCAATAGAGTCCGATTCCTCCTCTCTGACACTCTATTGAGCTGAGGTGTACCAGGAGGAGTCCATTATGAAACTATTCCATTCTCCTTGAGATAATCATGGAACTCTCCATTAAGGTATTCACTTCCTCGATCTGATCGAAGAACCTTAATGAGTTTTTGTGCTTATTTTCTACTTCATATCTAAGCTTTTTGAACCTTTCAAAAGTTTCATATTTGTGTCTCATACACAAATCCATACCGTGAGTAATCATCGGTAAAATGAAGTAAAAATTACAACCCCTAGCCTGCACATCGAATGGGCCACACACATCAGTGTGTACTAGGGTAAGTATTTCAGTGGACCTCCCTGTGTCCCACAAAGGATAACTTGGCCATCTTTCCTTGAAGGCAGAATTCACAAATCAAATATGACTCGAAAGTCACTGAGCCCAAAAGCTCATGTTTCTCCAATTTGTTTATTCTGTCTTCTCCTATATGGCCAAGCCTGAGGTGCCACAAATACTTTAGATTTATCTCATTTTTGGATCTATTAGATCCTATGGTATTCACTGTTTGCTCAGATATATTCACAGATACATCCATATGTATGTGATAGAGACTGTCAATCATAAAACCATGTTGAATCAATTTATTTTTCAAATAAAAATCTTTCTGTGCTCAATAAAATACAGAAATCAAATTTCTGCTAGCAATAGGTAACAGTCCCTAAGTATCCTGAGCATATCTGACATACCTTCTGAAGGTCTATCACCCTTCATGTTCTTTATGCTTCCCATGTACGTAGGACAGTTCCTCTTCCAATGGCCGTCCATGATGCAATGGAAACATTTTTCCTTGCAATTGGCCTTTTTCTTGGAACTTCCTTACTTGGTGTTTTCTTAGTCTTCTGCTTCTTCGCAGGCTTCTTCTTCTTTCAAATAGACTCTCTCTTGAAAGTAGAAACCAACTTGACAGCGAAAACGATGCCCCTTGAACTTCTTCAAGGTCCCTAAGTTAGTTACCAATTTATTCAACAATTCTATTTTGGTGCATACAATCTTGTTCATATGGTAATTTACTATAAACTGTTCATATGAAGCTAGAAGGAATTGTGGGATCAAATCCGTTTGTAATTCCTTGTGCATGGTCATGCCGAGCTTCTCAAGCTTCTTTAAGTCCTTTATCATGGTCAAACCATGAACATGGACAGACTGCCCATCGCGCATCTTTGCCTTGAAGAGCCTCTTGGACACTTCAAAATATGCTGCGCGACTCTGATCGCCATACAACTCTTGCAGGTGATTTAATATGTTCCTGGCAGTCTTCATGTTCTCATGCTGGCATTATAATGCATTGGACATGGATGCCATTGTGCAGCACCTAATTTTATTGTCATTGTTCGTCCACTTAACAAGCGTCTTACGCTGATCAGTGATCGGACGGATTGGTAACACTGGGATTCCATGGTCTAGCATATACCCGAATTTCTCACAATTCAAAACTAATTTTGAAATTTGCTGAGCCAATCTTTATAATTGGGTTTGGTCAAACGGTTGTTCTATAGGATATGAGTTAAGAGTCTAGAAGCTGATTTTATAATCCTCAGAGAGTAAAGATTCTAGTTAGACTTTTGTACTTGATCCTAATCTGTTCTAAGGTCTCTTAGAACAAATGTAACTCCCACTAATTTCTCGAATTCCTCACACTCCCCTGGTAGGAAAACGGAAATCCCACACGACTAAGGTTTCTAGTGGGTACTGCGGTCCCATCGATTTACATGCCACCTCACCTAACAGTTATTGGTGACACATAGATTGATGAATGTACAACTCTTGTACAATGCTTCTCAAGCATGTTGCAGTGTAACTTGGTCTCTAAGCCATGAAGACCTCACCTAACAGTTATTGGTCCCATTTCTTAGTTAAGTCAGACCCACCGTATAACCGTAGGAATAAAGTCGTCATTGGGCCCTCACCTAACAGTTATTGGTGCCCAACCCCACCTTTACCCTACAACATCTCATGTCTATAGAGAGGTCTAGCCCCCCGATGCAACTTGACCACTGTATCCAGCCGAGACAAATCAACATCAGAAAGGCCTTAGCAGCTCTACTACAGTGGAAGACCTATTGACTTAATATTGGTTAATCAGGTCTTAGTGTTTGCAACTTGAGCTCTTCATAAGAGGTAATCAAACAATTGGCCAGGTAAGCAGGTGGGAGGCTCCCCTTACTCAGAGAGTAAGGTCTTAATTAAGTAACCACCTTTCATGCTTTTCTAGTCACCAATTAGATCAATTAATCTAATATGACTTGCTCATGTCGGTTCACTCTCGACTTGATTGAGGAGGTTTTGATTTAGGTCTCAATTGGGTTTGCTACATCACATGTAAACCTATCTACCCGACTCACATTCACATCACATGCAAACGGCACATTGCAGGCAGTTATAATCGCAGCAATAATTAAAGCTAAACTTTAAATAGGTGATGATCATGGATTCTAGTTAGGTCGTATTACAAACACATGCACGTCAATCGATCAACTGGTCTTCAACTCTTGAATTGGTTCCAAGCCTCCTTGATCCGATCCTTGATCAACTCTTGATCCAATCGCCATCAACCGCTTAGACCCCTGTTCATCTCATGCATCATCTTCGACTTGATCGTTGACGTACATCACATCACAAAAATACAACCAGATGTAAAATAAAAATAAAAATAAATTACATCTCCTTTTAGGAGGCACGCAGGCCTCTCAAAATATCAAATAAGATGCATGCAAGCATCTGAAAAATTACATGACATCGCAGATCACATCGCAGGTCATTACATTTGATACCAAAAGGGTTTGAATCCTATGATCATCACCATATGCAACAATTATAATTTTCAGATCTGAAAACTAACTGATTATATCATGACATAGGTTGCTGATCATGCTAATCATGATTCTAAACTTTGTAATCTTATTAACAACGCAATTAGAATCATCATTTTATCAGATAAAAATCAGCATGCAAAAATCAGCACCCCTGAAAAATCTGCATGCAGAAATTTTCAGCACGCATGATCATTCAATTTTCAGATCTAATAAGCCTTTAGATATTTAATTCTTACCTTAATCTACGAAGCCTAGGCTCTGATACCACTGTTGGGAACCCGCCCATGCCGCTGATATTTCAAAAATTAAATCAGATGGCAGCGGAAGAGGCATGTGCGGGATCGACGTTCATCGCATGAACGTTGTTTCATGAACCGTTCGTAGTTAGATAAGAATTAAAACTTTTAAATGCATTTAGAAGATCAGATCTTCACCTTGTGCGGGTAGATGATCACCGCAAACTGAAGTTCGTGGTCTAGGATGAAGGTTCGCTTGAAGCCGTTCAAGTGCCCGGCCTCTACGGGTATCCACACGAAGCAGTGATCCGATCAAAGCTCTCTTGTCTTCCCGGGGTGCTAGCTCCCTTGCAAAGACTTCTTTTGATGGCTGATTTCTCTCTTTCAATCAACCCTTGATTGTGCTTGAGAGGAGGAAGAAGAAGGATGAAGAAGAGGAAGAAGAACGAAGCCCCTTGCAGCCTTTCTTTTTCTCCCTGCGTTGGAGCCAAGGAAGAAGACCAAGAGGAGGGAGACGCCTCCTCTTCTTTTTCCCTTTGCTGATGGCGGCTGAACCAAGGAAGGGAGAGGGGTGGCCACGGCTTGGAAGAGGAGAGGGAGAGCTCATCTAGGGCGCCGGCCCCCTTTGCCCCTTTTTATAACCATCTAGGGCTCCTACAATCTAGGAGCCCTAGAATAATTACCTTTCTCTTCTCCCTTCTCCACATGGAAAAGGGAGGGGCATATTCCCCTCCTCATGGTTAACCCTAATCCACATTAAGTAGGGTTTGAAATGCCCTAATGTGGTCAAGCCCTAATCCAATTAGGCTTAGCCTAAGGGTGAACCAATTAGGATCCAATCTAGGTAAGTCCTAATCCAATTAGAACTTAAATCAATTTTGACTCAATTAAACTCTTCAATCCTAATCCAATTAGAAGTCTTATTGATTCATTAGATTAATAATTAATTGTGACTTAAGAAACCCTAATCCAAATTAGGACATATTTAATTTTAGTCCTAATCCAATTAGGACTCTATTTGAATCCGAAGTCCTAATCCGATTAGGACTCTAGGAATCCTACTCCAAGTAGGAATCCAATTTTGATTCAAAACTCCTAATCTCATTAGGATTGCAGGAATCCTATTCCAAGTAGGAATCCCAGTCCTACTCCAGCTAGGATTCCCAGTCCTAATCCAATTAGGACTCTAGGAATCCTACCCGAAGTAGGATTTGTATTTAAGTCCAATTAATTAATTCTCTTTGTTCCTTCTTCAACCGAATATCAATCGAATTGATTACTCGTGATTCATAATCACTATTCAACCATCGGATCGGTCAGTACTTCTAGTGTGTGTGACCCCATAGGTTCTACTCTGACTGGTAGTGAGATATATTATGATCTCTATCACAACATCATTGAAAACTCCTTTCAATGGGTTGGAACGATTCCAACTCAACTCATTAGGATTTATCGATCATCAAGATAATCCCTATGAGTCCCACCATCCACCAGTGACATATAGCAGCATGTAGTGGCTACCCAGTAGAATAGAAAGATGAACCTCTAGGTGCAGTTAATGTGTGATACAGTCCTACTATCGTGGATCCCTACAGGACGGAGGTCATGGACAACTCGTCAAACCCCATCGTCTGTCATATGTCAAGATTTATTCGACTCGAGTTCGATAGTGGAAAAACTCTTTCTCCACTTTATATTACTGCCCTGGCCAAGGTCTTAGAACTCAGTCTAACAAATCACATAGGATCACTCCTCTTCTATCAAGGTCGATAGATTCCTTGTAGGTGTTAGATGTATGCCCTAGAAGCCAATTTGGCTGACACATTGTTGATTCTAGGGACATATTTTTGTACTTGACTATTTATTATTGAATAAATAAAAGGCATCTTTTTCATTCATATTGTTTATGTGTCTATGAATCGTCCAAGAAATTAATAAGATGATGATACATATTCTCAAGAGTTGAAAATTTGAGCCATGTATCATTGGTGATTAATTTCTAAATGCTCCTGATCAATGGATCATCACGAGGACGGTGATCGATCCGATCAGTGCACAGATCACTTTCCTTCTGGATGGACGAGACTTGAGTCCACAGTGTAGGGACACTGAAGTGATAGTGCAGGTGCTTGTTAGAGAACAAAGGTACTGAGCGTGACCAAGACAAGAAGTCACTTGGATGTCTATCCACTCGTCAGTGACTTACTTGATGTTGCAGTAGTGTGACTGGTCCTTTGACCTGCGGTGCTTCGGCTACTCACAGTGAGGTTATTGTAGTTTGACTGCACACATACATGGTCTCTAGCCATATGGGTCCATGCAGTGTAGATTGGCTGCAGTAGGTTCACTGTAGGAGTAGGGTATGCACCTATAAGGAATCTATCGACCTTGATAGAAGAGGAGTGATCCTATGTGATTTGTTAGACTGAGTTCTAAGACCTTGGCCAGGGCAGTAAAGTGGAGAAAGAGTTTTCCACTATCGAACTCAAGTCGAATAAATCTTAACATATGACAGACGATGGGGTTTGACGAGTTGTCCATGACCTCCGTCCTGTAGGGATCCACGATAGTAGGACTGTATCACATGTTAACTGCACCTAGAGGTTCATCATTCCATTCTGCTGGGTAGCCACTACATGCTGCTAGGTGTCACTGGTGGATGGTGGGACTCATAGGGATTATCTTGATGATCGATAAACCCTAATGAGTTGAGTTGGAATCGTTCCAACCCATTGAAAGGAGTTTTCAATGATATAGTGATAGAGATCACAATATATCTCACTACCAGTCAGAATAGAACCTATGGGGTCACACACACTAGAAGTATTGACCGATCCGATGGTTGAAATCGTGATTAGGAATCACAAGAAATCAATTTGATTGATAAGAAGTTGAAGAAGGAAAAGGAATTAATTAATTGGACTTGAAACAAGAATCCTACTTCGGGTAGGATACCTAGAGTTCTAATTGGATTAGGACTGGCATTCCTACTTGGAATAGGATTCCTCAATCCTAATGAGATTAGGAGTTTTGAATTAAAATTGGATTCCTACTTGAAGTAGGATTCCTAGAAATCCTAATTGGATTAGGACTTCGGATTCCAATAGAGTCCTAATTGGATTAGGACTAAAATTAAAACAAATCCTAATTGGATTAGGATTCCTTAAGTCTAAATTAATTATTAATCTAATGAATCAACATGACTCCTAATTGGATTAGGATTGAAGAGTTCAATTGAGTCATGGTTCATTCAAGTCCTAATTGGATCAGGACTAGCATAGATTGAACCCAATTTGGCCAATCCTAATTAGATTAGGATTAAACCATGGGAGAGGCACCTAATCCTCTTTGGAAGAGGATTAGGTTAACCAAGTAAGAGGGGCATCAGCCCCTCTCATCTTGGATGGTGCGGATTGAAGAAGAGAGGGGCCGGCGCCCCCCCTTCTTTCTTTGGAAAACCATCTAGGGCTCCTACTTTGGAGGAGCCCTTGATGGCTATAAAAAGCACCATGAGGCCGGCGCCCTAGGCATTGGAGTCCTCTTCCTCTTGCTGCCGCCACCCTCCCCTCTCCTCTCTTGGTTCAGCCGCAAGCAAAGGGAGAGCAAGGTCCAAGCGTTGGTGTCTTCCTCTTCCTCCAATCCTTCTTCCAACGCAGGGAAAAGAAAGAAGGCTGCAGAAGCTGTGTTCTTCTTCCTTGAGTTCCTTCTTCTTCTTCCTCCTCTCAAGCACTTTCAAGAGTTGAAAGAAAGAGAAGAGATCAGCCATCATAGGAAGTCTTTGCAAGGGAGCTAGCACCCCGGGAAGACAAGAAAGCTTTGATCGGTTCTCTACTTCGTGTGGATACCCGTAGAGGCCGGACGTTTGAACGGCTTCAAACGAACCCTCTTTCAAAACCACGAATTCAGATTCGCGGTGATCATCTACCCGCGCAAGGTGAAGATTTGATCTTCCTATTAGTTTTAAAAGTTTTAATTCTTGCTTAATTACGAAAGGTCTCGAAACAACGTTCATGCGATGAACGTCGAACCCGTGCATGCCGATTCCGCTGCCATCTGAAAATTTTTGAAATATCAGCGGCATGGGCGGGTTCCCAATAGTAGGTGCATACCCTACTCCTACAGTGAACCTACTGCAGCCAATCTACACTGCATGGACCCATATGGCTAGAGACCATGTATGTGTGCAGTCAAACTACAATAACCTCACTGTGAGTAGCCGAAGCACCGCAGGTCAAAGGACCAGTCACACTACTGCAACATCAAGCAAGTCACTGACGAGTGGATAGACATCCAAGTGACTTCTTGTCTTGGTCACGCTCAGTACCCTTGTTCTCTAACAAGCACCTGCACTATCACTTCAGTGTCCCTACACTGTGGACTCAAGTCTCGTCCATCCAGAAGGAAAGTGATCTGTGCACTGATCGGATCGATCACCGTCCTCGTGATGATCCATTGATCAGGAGCATTTAGAAATTAATCACCAATGATGCATGGCTCAAATTCTCAACTCTTGAGAATATGCATCATCATCTTATTAATTTCTTGGACGATTCATAGACACATAAATAATGTGAATGAAAAGATGCCTTTTATTTATTCAATAATAAATAGTCAAGTACAAAATTTTGTCCCTAGAATTAACAATGTGTCAGCCAGATTGGCTTCTAGGGCATACATCTAACACCAACAAGCGCTAAGTTTATTGTCTTCAGCCAGACACAGTGAGGTAGTTTTTGCATCTCCTTCTATGAGGTCATCTATTTTGTCTATCATAAAACACTCAACTTCCCTCGCGGGTTGGTCGGCCGCATTGAACACATTTAATATTACCTTCATGTTCCCAAATGATATGTTCATTACCCCTGTTCTACAATTGATGCACGCATTGGCTGTTGCTAAAAAGGGGCGCCCAAGGATCACGGGGATTTGTTTCTTAGGATTAGGTTCATGTTGTTGGGAACCCGCCCATGCTGCTGATATTTGAAAATTTAAATCAGATGGCAGCGGAAGAGGCATGTGCGGGATCGACGTTCATCGCATGAACGTTGTTTCATGAACCGTTCGTAGTTAGATAAGAATTAAAACTTTTAAAAACTTTAGGAAGATCAGATCTTCACCTTGTGCGGGTAGATGATCACCGCAAACTGAAGTTCGTGGTCTAGGATGAAGGTTCACTTGAAGCCGTTCAAGTGTCCGGCCTCTACGGGTATCCACACGAAGCAGTGATCCGATCAAAGCTCTCTAGTCTTCCCGGGGTGCTAGCTCCCTTGCAAAGACTTCTTTTGATGGCTGATTTCCTCTCTTT
Organism: Phoenix dactylifera; assembly: GCF_009389715.1. NCBI lineage: Eukaryota > Viridiplantae > Streptophyta > Magnoliopsida > Arecales > Arecaceae > Phoenix > Phoenix dactylifera. The sequence continues at coordinate 108,088 of NW_024067818.1, read as the reverse complement.
CAATCAACCCTTGATTGTGCTTGAGAGGAGGAAGAAGAAGGATGAAGAAGAGGAAGAAGAAGAATCCCCACGCAGCCTTCTTTTCTTCCCTGCGTTGGAACCAAGGAAGGAGGCCAAGGAGAGGTGCACGCCTCTTCTTCTTTTCCCCTTGCTGATGGCGGCTGAACCAAGGAAGGGAGAGGGGTGGCCACGGATTGGAAGAGGAGAGGGAGAGCTCTCTTGTAGGGTGCCGGCCCCCTTTGCCCCTTTTTATAACCATCTAGGGCTCCTACAATCTAGGAGCCCTAGAGTTATTTCCTAAGAGGGGCTCTCTTCTCCCTTCTCCACATGGAAAAGGGAGGGGCATATCCCCTTCCTCATGGTAAACCCTAATCCACATTAAGTAGGGTTTGAAATGCCCTAATGTGGTCAAGCCTTAATCCAATTAGGCTTAGTCCAAGGGTGAACCAATTAGGATCCAATCTAGGTAAGTCCTAATCCAATTAGAACTTAAATCAATTTTGACTCAATTGAACTCTTCAATCCTAATCCAATTAGGAGTCTTATTGATTCATTAGATTAATAATTAATTGTGACTTAAGAAACCCTAATCCAAATTAGGACATATTTAATTTTAGTCCTAATCCAATTAGGACTCTATTTGAATCCGAAGTCCTAATCCGATTAGGACTCTAGGAATCCTACTCCAAGTAGGAATCCAATTTTGATTCAAAACTCCTAATCTCATTGGGATTGCAGGAATCCTATTCCAAGTAGAATCCCAGTCCTACTCCAACTAGGATTCCCAGTCCTAATCTAATTAGGACTCTAGGAATCCTACTCGAAGTAGGACTCATGTTTCAAGTCCAATTAATTAATTTCCTTTCCTTCTTCAACTTCTTATCAATCGAATTGATTACTCGTGATTCATAATCACTTTTCAACCATCGGATCGGTCAATACTTCTAGTGTGTGTGACCCCATAGGTTCTATTCTGACTGGTAGTGAGATATATTGTGATCTCTATCACTATATCATTGAAAACTCCTTTCAATGGGTTGGAACGATTCCAACTCAACTCATTAGGATTTATCGATCATCGAGATAATCCCTGTGAGTCCCACCATCCACCAGTGACACCTAGCAGCATGTAGTGGCTATCCAGCAGAATGGAATGATGAACCTCTAGGTGCAGTTAACGTGTGATACAGTCCTACTATCGTGGATCCCTACAGGACGGAGGTCATGGACAACTCGTCAAACCCCATCGTCTGTCATATGTCAAGATTTATTCGACTCGAGTTCGATAGTGAAAAAACTCTTTCTCCACTTTATATTACTGCCCTGGCCAAGGTCTTAGAACTCAGTCTAACAAATCACATAGGATCACTCCTCTTCTATCAAGGTCGATAGATTCCTTGTAGGTGCATACCCTACTCCTACAGTGAACCTACTGCAGCCAATCTACACTGCATGGACCCATATGGCTAGAGACCATGTATGTGTGCAGTCAAACTACAATAACCTCACTGTGAGTAGCCGAAGCACCGCAGGTCAAAGGACCAGTCACACTACTGCAACATCAAGCAAGTCACTGACGAGTGGATAGACATCCAAGTGACTTCTTGTCTTGGTCACGCTCAGTACCCTTGTTCTCTAACAAGCACCTGCACTATCACTTCAGTGTCCCTACACTGTGGACTCAAGTCTCGTCCATCCAGAAGGAAAGTGATCTGTGCACTGATCGGATCGATCACCGTCCTCGTGATGATCCATTGATCAGGAGCATTTAGAAATTAATCACCAATGATGCATGGCTCAAATTCTCAACTCTTGAGAATATGCATCATCATCTTATTAATTTCTTGGACGATTCATAGACACATAAATAATATGAATGAAAAGATGCCTTTTATTTATTCAATAATAAATAGTCAAGTACAAAATTATGTCCCTAGAATTAACAATGTGTCAGCCAGATTGGCTTCTAGGGCATACATCTAACAATCTCCCACTTGCACTAAAGCCAATCAGCCATAAACCTAAGCCCCATCTTCTCAAGATGCGTTTTAGTTTTCTGTCGACTTAGCTGCTTAGTGAATGGGTCCGCCACATTTTCTGTGGAGTCTACTCTCTGATCCTCTACTTATTTTCTTTCGAGGTAGTCGCTTATTAGGTTAAACTGCCGCTCTATGTGCTTCGATTTCTGGTGAGACCTTTGACTCCTTAGCTAGTGCTATGGTGCCTTTGTTATCGCAGTAGAGTGTTATGACATCTGATGACATTACACCTAACTCTGCAATGAACCTTTTAAACCAAAAGATTTCCGCTGCACCCTTAGAGACGGCTTAACATTCAGCTTCTAAGGTAGAATCTATAATGATCGGTTGTTTGGAACTCTTCCAATTTGCTGAACCACCATTGCACATATTCTGATGTAGACTTTCTATCATCAATATGTGTGCATCCGTCTACCTTCAACTCTGATCTTCTTCCAAAGACCAAGAACATGTCCTTAGTTCTTCTCAAGTACTTAAGACTGTTCTTCACAGCTATCCAGTGCTTTTTGCCTGGATCTGATTGACATATGCTCGTGACATTCACAGCATGTACTATATCAAGTTATGTACATAGCATGGCATACATGAGGCTCCCTATTGCTGATGCATAGGGGATCTTGCTCATGCGTTGAATCTCTTTAGATGTGTTGGGGCACATCTTCTTGGAAAGATTAATTCCATGCCTTAGGGGTAAGCGACCCCTTTTAGAGTTTTCCATGCTGAACCTTTTCAGCACTTCCTCTATGTACATCTTCTGTGATAGGCCAAGCATCCTTTTAGATCTATCTCTATAGACCTTTATTCCCAAAATATAGGATGCTTCCCCAAGGTCTTTCATGGAGAACCTTTTTGACAACCAGACCTTGACCGAGGTTAGCATGGGAATATCATTTCCTATCAGGAGGATGTCGTCCACGTACAGTACGAGAAATACGACCGCGCTCCCACTAACCCTTTTGTAAACACACAGTTTCTCTTCGTTTTTGATGAAATCAAACGTTTTGATTGCGTCATTGAAACGAGTGTTCCAACTTCGAGATGCTTGCTTTAGTCCATAGATGGACCTTTGCAGCTTGCAGACCTTGTGATCTCCATCACTGGAAGTGAAACCCAAAGGCTGTTCCATATAGATATCTTCATCAAGATATCCATTCAGAAAAGCAGTTTTCACATCCATCTGCCAGATTTCATAATCATAAAATGCTGCAATGGCAAGCAATGTTCGGATGGATTTTAGCATGGCTACAGGTGAAAAGGTCTCCTGATAGTCAATGCCTTCGCGTTGACTATACCCTTTCGCCACAAGCCTTGCCTTATAGGTCTCTACCTCTCCATCCGAACCTATTTTTCTTTTGTAGATCCATTTGCATCCAATAGGTACAATACCTTCTGGTGGGTCTACTAAGGTCCAGACTTGGTTGGAATGCATGGAGTCTAACTCTGACTTCATGGTTTCCAGCCATTTTTCGGAATCGATATCAGATATCGCCTCGTCGTAGGTTTTGGGATCCTGCGTGTGATCCCTATCTCCCACTAGGAACATTTCCTCGGTATCCTCTTCTAGTATACCTAAGTATCTATCGGGAGGATGGGAGACCCTACTTGATCTGCGAGGTGGTTGAGGGACATCGTGTATTGGCTCTGTATGAATGGGTTCGATAGGATCCATGACTCGTTGCTTTTCAGAGACTTTCTCTTCAAGCTCAATTTTCCTCCCACTGCCTCTATCAAGGATAAACTGGTTTTTCCAAGAAGATGGCGTGAGGCTCACAAACACATTGTGATCCTCTGAGACGTAAAAATTGTATCCTAATGACTCTTTAGGATATCCTATGAAACGAGCACTTATGGTCCTAGCCTCTAGTTTGTCCGCCTGTAGTCTCTTGACGTGGGCCGGACATCCCCAAATCTTGAGATGACCAAGACTTGGTTTCTTACCATGCCATATCTCATACGGTGTGGTAGGAACGGATTTAGAGGGAACTCTATTCAACAAGTAAATAGCTGAAAATAGGGCATCTATCTAAAGAAACAAGGATAAATCAGTGAAGCTCATCATGGACTGGACCATATCAATAGAGTCCGATTCCTCCTCTCTGACACTCTATTGAGCTGAGGTGTACCAGGAGGAGTCCATTATGAAACTATTCCATTCTCCTTGAGATAATCATGGAACTCTCTATTAAGGTATTCACTTTCTCGATCTGATCGAAGAACCTTAATGAGTTTTTGTGCTTATTTTCTACTTCATATCTAAGCTTTTTGAACCTTTCAAAAGTTTCATATTTGTGTCTCATACACAAATCCATACCGTGAGTAATCATCGGTAAAATGAAGTAAAAATTACAACCCCTAGCTTGCACATCGAATGGGCCACACACATCAGTGTGTACTAGGGTAAGTATTTCAGTGGACCTCCCTGTGTCCTACAAAGGATAACTTGGCCATCTTTCCTTGAAGGCAGAATTCACAAATCAAATATGACTCGAAAGTCAATGAGCCCAAAAGCTCATGTTTCTCCAATTTGTTTATTCTGTCTTCTCCTATATGGCCAAGCCTGAGGTGCCACAAATACTTTAGATTTATCTCATTTTTGGATCTATTAGATCCTATGGTATTCACTGTTTGCTCAGATATATTCACAGATACATCCATATGTATGTGATAGAGACTGTCAATCATAAAACCATGTTGAATCAATTTATTTTTCAAATAAAAATCTTTCTGTGCTCAATAAAATACAGAAATCAAATTTCTGCTAGCAATAGGTAACAGTCCCTAAGTATCCTGAGCATATCTGACATACCTTCTGAAGGTCTATCACCCTTCATGTTCTTTATGCTTCCCATGTACGTAGGACAGTTCCTCTTCCAATGGCCGTCCATGATGCAATGGAAACATTTTTCCTTGCAATTGGCCTTTTTCTTGGAACTTCCTTACTTGGTGTTTTCTTAGTCTTCTGCTTCTTCGCAGGCTTCTTCTTCTTTCAAATAGACTCTCTCTTGAAAGTAGAAACCAACTTGACAGCGAAAACGATGCCCCTTGAACTTCTTCAAGGTCCCTAAGTTAGTTACCAATTTATTCAACAATTCTATTTTGGTGCATACAATCTTGTTCATATGGTAATTTACTATAAACTGTTCATATGAAGCTAGAAGGAATTGTGGGATCAAATCGGTTTGTAATTTCTTGTGCATGGTCATGCCGAGCTTCTCAAGCTTCTTTAAGTCCTTTATCATGGTCAAACCATGAACATGGACAGACTGCCCATCGCGCATCTTTGCCTTGAAGAGCCTCTTGGACACTTCAAAATATGCTGCGCGACTCTGATCGCCATACAACTCTTGCAGGTGATTTAATATGTTCCTGGCAGTCTTCATGTTCTCATGCTGGCATTGTAATGCATTGGACATGGATGCCATTGTGCAGCACCTAATTTTATTGTCATTGTTCGTCCACTTTGTTGGGAACCCGCCCATGCCGCTGATATTTCAAAAATAAATCAGATGGCAGCGGAAAGGGGGCATGTGCGGGATCGACGTTCATCGCATGAACGTTGTTTCGAGACCTTTCGTAATTAGGTAAGAATTAAAACTTTTAAAACTATTAGAAAGATCAAATCTTCACCTTGCGCGGGTAGATGATCACCGCAAATCTGAATTCGTGGTTTTGGAAGAGGGTTCGCTTGAAGCCGTTCAAACGTCCGGCCTCTACGGGTATCCACACGAAGCAGAGGACCGATCAAAGCTTTCTTGTCTTCCCGGGGTGCTAGCTCCCTTGCAAAGACTACTTTTGATGGCTGATCTCCTCTCTTTCAATCAACCCTTGATTGTGCTTGAGAGGAGGAAGAGGAAGAAGGAACTCAAGGAAGAAGAACACAGCTTCTGCAGCCTTCTTTCTTTTCCTTGCGTTGGAAGAAGGATTGGAGGAAGAGGATGACACCAACGCTTGGACTTTGCTCTCCCTTTGCTTGCGGCTGAACCAAGAGAGATGGAGAGGGGGTGGCCACGTGATGAAGAGGAGAAAGGTCCATCTAGGGCGCCGGCCCTAGTCCTCCTTTAATAAGGATGAAGGGCTCCTACAAGTTAGGAGCCCTTGACTACTTTCCAAGAGGGGGCGCCGGCCCCCTTTCTCTCTTCATGTCGCACCAACTAAGTGAAGAGGGGCTGATGCCCCTCTTACTTGGTTAACCCAATCCTCTTCCAAAAAGGATTAGGTGCCTCTCTCATGGTTTAATCCTAATTTAATTAGGATTAGCCAAATTTGGGTTCAATCTACGCTAGTTCTAATCCAATTAGGACTTGAATGAATCATGACTTAATTGAACTCTTCAATCCTAATCCAATTAGGAGTCATGTTGATTCATTAGATTAATAATTAATTTAGACTTAAGGAATCCTAATCCAATTAGGATTTGTTTAATTTTAGTCCTAATCCAATTAGGACTTTATTTGAATTCGAAGTCCTAATCCAATTAGGATTTCTAGGAATCCTACTCCAAGTAGGAATCCAATTTTAATTCAAAGTTCCTAATCTCATTAGGATTGTAGGAATCCTATTCCAAGTAGGAATCCCAGTCCTACTCCAACTAGGATTCCCAGTCCTAATCCAATTAGGACTCTAGGAATCCTACCCAAAGTAGGATTCTTGTTTCAAGTCCAATTAATTAATTCCCTTTCCTTCTTCAACTTCTTATCAATCAAATTGATTACTTGTGATTCCTAATCACGATTTCAACCATCGGATCGGTCAATACTTCTAGTGTGTGTGACCCCATAGGTTCTACTCTGACTGGTAGTGAGATATATTGTGATCTCTATCTCAATATCATTGAAAACTCCTTTCAATGGGTTGGAACGATTCCAACTCAACTCATTAGGGTTTATCGATCATCAAGATAATCCCTATGAGTCCCACCATCCACCAGTGACACCTAGCAGCATGTAGTGGCTACCCAGTAGAATAGAAAGATGAACCTCTAGGTGCAGTTAACGTGTGATACAGTCCTACTATCGTGGATCCCTACAGGACGGAGGTCATGGACAACTCGTCAAACCCCATCGTCTGTCATATGTCAAGATTTATTCCACTTGAGTTCGCTAATGGAAAACTCTTTTTCCACTTTATATTACTGCCCTGGCCAAGGTCTTAGAACTCAGTCTAACAAATCACATAGGATCACTCCTCTTCTATCAAGGTCGATAGATTCTTTATAGGTGCATACCCTACTCCTACAGTGAACTTACTGCAGCCAATCTACACTGCATGGACCCATATGGCTAGAGACCATGTATGTGTGCAGTCAAACTACAATAACCTCACTGTGAGTAGCCGAAGCACCGCAGGTCAAAGGACCAGTCACACTACTGCAACATCAAGCAAGTCACTGACGAGTGGATAGACATCCAAGTGACTTCTTGTCTTGGTCACGCTCAGTACCCTTGTTCTCTAACAAGCACCTGCACTATCACTTCAGTGTCCCTACACTGTGGACTCAAGTCTCGTCCATCCAGAAGGAAAGTGATCTGTGCACTGATCGGATCGATCACCGTCCTCGTGATGATCCATTGATCAGGAGCTTTTAGAAATTAATCACCAATGATACATGGCTCAAATTCTCAACTCTTGAGAATATGTATCATCATCTTATTAATTCCTTGAACGATTCATAGACACATAAATAATATGAATGAAAAGATGCCTTTTATTTATTCAATAATAAACAGTCAAGTACAAAATTATGTCCCTAGAATCAACAATGTGTCAGCCAAATTGGCTTCTAGGGCATACATCTAACAATCTCCCACTTGCACTAAAGCCAATTGGTCATATATCTTAGGCCCATCTTCTCAAGGTGGGCTTCAGTCTTTTGCTGACTCAGCTGCTTAGTGAACGGGTCTGCCACGTTATCCGCGGAGTCTACTCTCTGCACCTCTACATCATAGTCGCGTATGAAATGGAAGCGCCGCTCTATGTGCTTGGACTTCTGATGAGACCATGGCTCCATAGCTAATGCTATGGTGCCAATGTTATCGCAGTAAAGTGTTATGGCATCTGATGACATTACACCTAACTCTGCAATTAACTTTTAATCAGAAGGTTTCTACTGCACCCTTAGATACGGCTTAACATTCAGCTTCTAAGATAGAATCTATAATGATCGGTTGTTTGGAACTCTTCCAATTTACTGAATCACAATTGCACATATTCTGATGTAGACTTTCTATCATCAATATGTGTGCATCCTTCTACCTTCAACTCTGATCTTCTCCCAAAGACCAAGAACATGTCCTTAGTTCTTCTCAAGTACTTAAGACTGTTCTTCACAGCTATCCAGTGTTCTTCACCTGGATTCGACTGATATCTGCTTGTGACACTCACAGCAAGAGCTATATCAGGTCGTGTACATAGCATGGCATACATGAGGCTTCCTATTGCCGATGCATAAGGAATCTTGCTCATGCGTTGAATCTCTTCAGATGTGTTGGGGCACATCTTCTTGGAGAGATGAATTCCATGCCTTAGGGGTAAGAGACCCCTCTTGGAGTTTTCCATGCTGAACCTCTTCAGCACCTCCTCTATGTACATTGTCTGTGAAAGGCCAAGCATCCTTTTAGATCTATCTCTATAGACCTTTATTCCCAAAATATAGGATGCTTCCCCAAGGTCTTTCATGGAGAATTCTTTTGACAACCAGACCTTAACCGAGGTTAGCATGGGAATATCATTCTCTATTAGGAGAATGTCATCTACGTACAGTACGAGAAAAACGACAGCACTCCCACTAACCTTTTTGTAAACACACGGTTCCTCTTCGTTTTTGATGAAATCAAACGTTTTGATTGCGTCATCGAAACGAGTGTTCCAACTCCGAGATGCTTGCTTTAGTCCATAGATGGACCTTTGCAGCTTGCAGACCTTGTGATCTCCATCACTGGAAGTGAAACCCAAAGGTTGTTCCATATAGATATCTTCATCAAGGTATCCATTCAGGAAAGCAGTTTTCACATCCATCTGCCAGATTTCATAATCATGAAATGCTGCAATGGCAAGCAATGTTCGGATGGATTTTAGCATGGCTACAGGTGAAAAAGTCTCCTGATAGTCAATGCCTTCGCGCTGACTATACCCTTTCGCCACAAGCCTTGCTTTATAGGTCTCTACCTCTCCATCCGAACCTATTTTCCTTTTGTAGATCCATTTACATCCAATAGGTACAATACCTTCTGGTGGATCTACTAAGGTCCAGACTTGGTTGGAATGCATGGAGTCTAACTCTGACTTCATAGCTTCCAGCCATTTCTCGGAATCGATATCAGATATCGCCTCGTCGTAGGTTTTGGGATCCTGTATGTGATCCCTATCTCCCACCAGGAACATTTCCTCGGTATCCTCTTCTAGTATACCTAAGTATCTATCGGGAGGATGGGAACCCTACTAGATCTACGAGGTGGTCGAGGGACATCGTGTACTGGCTCTTTATGAATGGGTTCAATAGGATCCATGACTCGTTGCCTTTCAGAGACTTTCTCTTCAAGCTCAATTTTCCTCCCACTGCCTCTATCAAGGATAAACTGATTTTCCAAGAAGATGGCATGACGGCTCACAAACACATTGTGATCCTCTGAGATGTAAAAATTGTATCCTAATGACTCTTTAGGATATCCTATAAAACGAGCACTTATGGTCCTAGCCTCTAACTTGTCTGCCTGTAGTCTCTTGACGTGGGCCGGACATCCCCAAATCTTGAGATGACCAAGACTTGGTTTCTTACCATGCCATATCTCATACGGTGTGGTAGGAACGGATTTAGAGGAAACTCTATTCAATAAATAAATCGCTGTGAGTAAGGCATCTCCCAAAGGAACATAGGTAAATCAGTGAAGCTCATCATGGACCTGACCATATCCAATAGGGTCCCATTCCTCCTCTCTGACACCCCGTTGAGTTGAGGTGTACCCGGAGGTGTCCATTGTGAGACTATGCCGTTTTCTTTGAGATAGTCCCGGAATTCTCTACTAAGGTATTCTCCTCCTCGATCTGATCGAAGAGCCTTAAGTGGTTTTTCAGTTTGTTTTTCTACTTCATTCTTGAACTCTTTGAACTTTTCAAAAGAGTCAGACTTGTGTCTCATAAGATACACATACCCATACCGTGAATAATCATCGGTAAAGGTAATGAAGTAAGAATAACGTCCCCTGGCTAGCACATCGAATGGGCCACATACATCTGTATGTATTAGGGTAAGTATTTCAGTGGTCCTCTCCCCATGTCCTACAAAGGGCAGTTTAGCCATTTTTCCTTGAAGACAGGACTCGCAAACTGGATATGACTCGGAAGTCAATGAGCCGAGAAGCCCATCTTTATCCATTTTGTTCATCCTATCCTCTCCAATATGGCCAAGTCTGAGGTGCCACAAATATCTTTGGTTTATCTCATCTCTGGATCTTTTGGATCCTTTGGCACTCACATCTTGCTCGGTAACATTCACAAATACATCCATATGTAAATGATAGAGACTGTCAATCATGAAACCACGTGCGACTATTTTATTTCTCAAATAAATAGAACAGCAGTCTCTAAGTATTAAACTAAATCCAGACGGTAGTCGCAGATGGTAGGTGCCCACAGCCACAGCAGCAACTTTTGCCCCGTTGCCAACCCGAAGGGTTACCGCACCTTCCGCCAGCCTTCTACTTTCCTTTAGACCCTGCATGGTAGTGCACAAATGAGCACTAGAACCAGAATCTATAACCCAACTAGAAGTAGAAGAAACCGTTAGATTAGTTTCAATTATGAGCAAGTCTATACCTTCTGAAGGTGTGTCACCTTTCTTGTTCTTCAGGCTCTCGAGGTATGAAGGACAGTTTCTCTTCCAGTGGCCTTCGACATTGCAGTGGAAACATTTTTCTTTGTCGTTAGCCTTTTTCTTTTGAACTTCCTTCTTTGGCTTCTTGTCTTTCTTCTGCTTCTTTGCAGGCTTCTTTTTCTTCCAAGTAGACTTTCTCTTGGAACCAGAAGTCAACTCAGCAGCAAGGACATTGCCCCTTGAACCTTTCAAGGCTCCCTCAGCAGTTACCAACATGTTGATTAGTTCAGTCTTAGTGCATTCAATCTTATTCATGTGGTAGTTTACTATAAACTGACCAAATGAATCAGGAAGTGACTGTAGGATCAAATCCACTTGTAATTCCTTGTGCATGTCCATACCGAGCTTCTCAAGCTCCTCTAGGTCCTTGATCATGGTCAGACCGTGATCATGGACAGACTGCCCCTCGCGCATCTTCGCTTTGAAAAGCCTCTTGGACACTTCAAAACGAGCTGTGCGACTCTGCTCACCATACAACTCTTGCAGGTGTGCCAGTATGTCCCTAGCAGTCTTTATATTTTCATGCTGGCATTGGAGTTCATTAGACATGGATGCCATCATATAGCATTTTACTCTAATGTCATCATCCAACCACTTTTTATGCAACTCACGCTGAACATCAGTAGGACGTGCTGGTAGTGTGGGGATATCTGAATCGAGTATGTAGCCTATCTTCTCACAGTCCAAAACTATTTTGAGATTTCTAAGCCAGTCTTTGTAATTGGTTCCGGTCAGTCGGTTGGTCTCAAGAATACGGGTCAGAGGGTTTGAAGCCGACATTGTATCTGCAGAGAGTAAAGATTCTAGTTAGACTTTTGTACTTGATCCTAATCTGTTCTAAGGTCTTTTAGAACAAATGTAACTCCCACTATTTTTTCGAATCCCTCACACTCCCCTGGTAGGAAAACGGAAATCCTACACGACTAGGGTTTCTAGTGGGTACTGCGGTCCCACCAATTTACATGCCACCTCACCTAACAGTTATTGGTGACACATAGATGGATGAGTGTACAACTCTTGTACAATGCTTCTCAAGCATGTTGCAGTGTAACTTGGTCTCTAAGCCATGAAGACCTCACCTAACAGTTATTGGTCCCATTTCTTAGTTAAGTCAGACCCACCGTATAACCGTAGGAATAAAGTCGTCATTGGGTCCTCACCTAACAGTTATTGGTGCCCAACCCCACCTTTACCCTACAACATCTCATGTCTATAGAGAGGTCCAGCCCCCCGATGCAACTTGACCACTGTGTCCAGCCGAGACAAATCAACATCAGAAAGGCCTTAGCAGCTCTACTACAGTGGAAGACCTATTGACTTAATATTGGTTAATCAGGTCTTAGTGTTTGCAACTTGAGCCCTTCATAAGAGGTAATCGAACAATTGGCCAGGTAAGCAGGTGGGAGGCTCCCCTTACTCAGAGAGTAAGGTCCTAATTAAGTAACCACCTTTCATGCTTTCCTAGACACCAATTAGATCAATTAATCTAATATGACTTGCTCATGTCGGTTCACTCTCGACTTGATTGAGGAGGTTTTGATTTAGGTCTCAATTGGGTTTGCTACATCACATGTAAACCTATCTACCCGACTCGCATTCACATCTCATGCAAACGGTACATCACAGGCAGTTATAATCGCAGCATCAAATAAAGTTAAACTTTAAATAGGTGATGATCATGGATTCTAATTAGGTCGTATTACAAGCACATGCACATCAATCGATCAAGTGGTCTTCAACTCTTGAATTGGTTCTAAGCCACCTTGATTCGATCCTTGATCAACTCTTGATCCCATCGCCATCAACCGCTTAGATCACCTTTCATCTCATGCCTTTGCTTCAACTTGATCGTTGATGTACATCACATCACAGAAATACAACCAGATGTAAAATAAAAATAAAAATAAATTACATCTCCTTTTAGGAGGCACGCAGGCCTCTCAAAACATCAAATAAGATGCATGCAAGCATCTGAAAAATTACATGACATCGCAGATCACATCGCAGGTCATTACATTTGATACCAAAAGGGGTTGAATCCTATGATCATCACCGTATGCAACAATTATAATTTTCAGATCTGAAAACTAACTGATTATATCATGACATAGGTCGCTGATCATGCTAATCATGATTCTAAACTTTGTAATCCCATTAACAATGCAATTAGAATCATCTTTTTATCACATAAAAATCAGCATGCAAAAATCAGCACCTCTAAAAAATCTGCATGCAGAAATTTTCAGCATGCATGATCATTCAATTTTCAGATCTAATAAGCCTTTAGTTAATTAATTCTTACTTTAATCTACGAAGCCTAGGCTCTGATACCACTGTTGGGAACCCGCCCATGCCGCTGATATTTCAAAAATAAATCAGATGGCAGCGGAAAGGGGGCATGTGCGGGATCGACGTTCATCGCATGAACGTTGTTTCGAGACCTTTCGTAATTAGGTAAGAATTAAAACTTTTAAAACTATTAGGAAGATCAAATCTTCACCTTGCGCGGGTAGATGATCACCGCAAATCTGAATTCGTGGTTTTGGAAGAGGGTTCGCTTGAAGCCGTTCAAACGTCCGGCCTCTACGGGGTATCCACACGAAGCAGAGGACCGATCAAAGCTTTCTTGTCTTCCCGGGGTGCTAGCTCCCTTGCAAAGACTACTTTTGATGGCTGATCTCCTCTCTTTCAATCAACCCTTGATTGTGCTTGAGAGGAGGAAGAGGAAGAAGGAACTCAAGGAAGAAGAACACAGCTTCTGCAGCCTTCTTTCTTTTCCTTGCGTTGGAAGAAGGATTGGAGGAAGAGGATGACGCCAACGCTTGGACTTTGCTCTCCCTTTGCTTGCGGCTGAACCAAGAGAGATGGAGAGGGGGTGGCCACGTGATGAAGAGGAGAAAGGTCCATCTAGGGCGCCGGCCCTAGTCCTTCTTTAATAAGGATGAAGGGCTCCTACAAGTTAGGAGCCCTTGACTACTTTCCAAGAGGGGGCGCCGGCCCGCTTTCTCTCCTCATGTCGCACCAACTAAGTGAAGAGGGGCTGATGCCCCTCTTACTTGGTTAACCCAATCCTCTTCCAAAAAGGATTAGGTGCCTCTCTCATGGTTTAATCCTAATCTAATTAGGATTAGCCAAATTTGGGTTCAATCTACGCTAGTTCTAATCCAATTAGGACTTGAATGAATCATGACTTAATTGAACTCTTCAATCCTAATCCAATTAGGAGTCATGTTGATTCATTAGATTAATAATTAATTTAGACTTAAGGAATCCTAATCCAATTAGGATTTGTTTAATTTTAGTCCTAATCCAATTAGGACTTTATTTGAATTCGAAGTCCTAATCCAATTAGGATTTCTAGGAATCCTACTCCAAGTAGGAATCCAATTTTAATTCAAAGTTCCTAATCTCATTAGGATTGTAGGAATCCTATTCCAAGTAGGAATCCCAGTCCTACTCCAACTAGGATTCCCAGTCCTAATCCAATTAGGACTCTAGGAATCCTACCCAAAGTAGGATTCTTGTTTCAAGTCCAATTAATTAATTCCCTTTCCTTCTTCAACTTCTTATCAATCAAATTGATTACTTGTGATTCCTAATCACGATTTCAACCATCGGATCGGTCAATACTTCTAGTGTGTGTGACCCCATAGGTTCTACTCTGACTGGTAGTGAGATATATTGTGATCTCTATCTCAATATCATTGAAAACTCCTTTCAATGGGTTGGAACGATTCCAACTCAACTCATTAGGGTTTATCGATCATCAAGATAATCCCTATGAGTCCCACCATCCACCAGTGACACCTAGCAGCATGTAGTGGCTACCCAGTAGAATAGAAAGATGAACCTCTAGGTGCAGTTAACGTGTGATACAGTCCTACTATCGTGGATCCCTACAGGACGGAGGTCATGGACAACTCGTCAAACCCCATCGTCTGTCATATGTCAAGATTTATTCCACTTGAGTTCGCTAATGGAAAACTCTTTTTCCACTTTATATTACTGCCCTGGCCAAGGTCTTAGAACTCAGTCTAACAAATCACATAGGATCACTCCTCTTCTATCAAGGTCGATAGATTCCTTATAGGTGCATACCCTACTCCTACAGTGAACTTACTGCAGCCAATCTACACTGCATGGACCCATATGGCTAGAGACCATGTATGTGTGCAGTCAAACTACAATAACCTCACTGTGAGTAGCCGAAGCACCGCAGGTCAAAGGACCAGTCACACTACTGCAACATCAAGCAAGTCACTGACGAGTGGATAGACATCCAAGTGACTTCTTGTCTTGGTCACGCTCAGTACCCTTGTTCTCTAACAAGCACCTGCACTATCACTTCAGTGTCCCTACACTGTGGACTCAAGTCTCGTCCATCCAGAAGGAAAGTGATCTGTGCACTGATCGGATCGATCACCGTCCTCGTGATGATCCATTGATCAGGAGCTTTTAGAAATTAATCACCAATGATACATGGCTCAAATTCTCAACTCTTGAGAATATGTATCATCATCTTATTAATTCCTTGGACGATTCATAGACACATAAATAATATGAATGAAAAGATGCCTTTTATTTATTCAATAATAAACAGTCAAGTACAAAATTATGTCCCTAGAATCAACAATGTGTCAGCCAAATTGGCTTCTAGGGCATACATCTAACACACTTAACAAGCGTCTTACGCTGATCAGTGATCGGACGGATTGGTAACACGGGGATTCCATGGTCTAGCATATACCCGAATTTCTCACAATTCAAAACTAATTTTGAAATTTGCTGAGCCAATCTTTATAATTGGGTTTGGTCAAACGGTTATTCTATAGGATTTGAGTTAAGAGTCTAGAAGCTGATTTTATAATCCTCAGAGAGTAAAGATTCTAGTTAGACTTTTGTACTTGATCCTAATCTGTTCTAAGGTCTTTTAGAACAAATGTAACTCCCACTATTTTCTCGAATTCCTCACACTCCCCTGGTAGGAAAACGGAAATCCCACACGACTAAGGTTTCTAGTGGGTACTGCGGTCCCATCGATTTACATGCCACCTCACCTAACAGTTATTGGTGACACATAGATTGATGAATGTACAACTCTTGTACAATGCTTCTCAAGCATGTTGCAGTGTAACTTGGTCTCTAAGCCATGAAGACCTCACCTAACAGTTATTGGTCCCATTTCTTAGTTAAGTCAGACCCACCGTATAACCGTAGGAATAAAGTCGTCATTGGGTCCTCACCTAACAGTTATTGGTGCCCAACCCCACCTTTACCCTACAACATCTCATGTCTATAGAGAGGTCCAGCCCCCCGATGCAACTTGACCACTGTATCCAGCCGAGACAAATCAACATCAGAAAGGCCTTAGCAGCTCTACTACAGTGGAAGACCTATTGACTTAATATTGGTTAATCAGGTCTTAGTGTTTGCAACTTGAGCTCTTCATAAGTGGTAATCGAACAATTGGCCAGGTAAGCAGGTGGGAGGCTCCCCTTACTCAGAGAGTAAGGTCCTAATTAAGTAACCACCTTTCATGCTTTCCTAGACACCAATTAGATCAATTAATCTAATATGACTTGCTCATGTCGGTTCACTCTCGACTTGATTGAGGAGGTTTTGATTTAGATCTCAATTGGGTTTGCTACATCACATGTAAACCTATCTACCCGACTCACATTCACATCACATGCAAACGGCACATTGCAGGCAGTTATAATCGCAGCAATAATTAAAGCTAAACTTTAAATAGGTGATGATCATGGATTCTAGTTAGGTCGTATTACAAACACATGCACGTCAATCGATCAACTGGTCTTCAACTCTTGAATTGGTTCCAAGCCTCCTTGATCCGATCCTTGATCAACTCTTGATCCAATCGCCATCAACCGCTTAGACCCCTGTTCATCTCATGCATCATCTTCGACTTGATCGTTGACGTACATCACATCACAGAAATACAACCAGATGTAAAATAAAAATAAAAATAAATTACATCTCCTTTTAGGAGGCACACAGGCCTCTCAAAATATCAAATAAGATGCATGCAAGCATCTAAAAAATTACATGACATCGCAGATCACATCGCAGGTCATTACATTTGATACCAAAAGGATTTGAATCCTATGATCATCACCATATGCAACAATTATAATTTTCAGATCTGAAAACTAACTGATTATATCATGACATAGGTTGCTGATCATGCTAATCATGATTTTAAACTTTGTAATCTTATTAACAACGCAATTAGAATCATCATTTTATCACATAAAAATCAGCATGCAAAAATCAGCACCCCTGAAAAATCTGCATGCAGAAATTTTCAGCATGCATGATCATTCAATTTTCAGATCTAATAAGCCTTTAGATATCTAATTCTTACCTTAATCTACGAAGCCTAGGCTCTGATACCACTGTTGGGAACCCGCCCATGCCGCTGATATTTCAAAAATTAAATCAGATGGCAGCGGAAGAGGCATGTGCGGGATCGACGTTCATCGCATGAATGTTGTTTCATGAACCGTTCGTAGTTAGATAAGAATTAAAACTTTTAAAAACTTTAGTAAGATCAGATCTTCACCTTGTGCGGGTAGATGATCACCGCAAACTGAAGTTCGTGGTCTATGATGAAGGTTCGCTTGAAGCCGTTCAAGTGTCCGGCCTCTACGGGTATCCACACGAAGCAGTGATCCGATCAAAGCTCTCTAGTCTTCCCGGGGTGCTAGCTCCCTTGCAAAGACTTCTTTTGATGGCTGATTTCCTCTCTTTCAATCAACCCTTGATTGTGCTTGAGAGGAGGAAGAAGAAGGATGAAGAAGAGGAAGAAGAAGAATCCCCACGCAGCCTTCTTTTCTTCCCTGCGTAGGAACCAAGGAAGGAGGCCAAGGAGAGGTGCACGCCTCTTCTTCTTTTCCCCTTGCTGATGGCGGCTGAACCAAGGAAGGGAGAGGGGTGGCCACGGATTGGAAGAGGAGAGGGAGAGCTCTCTTGTAGGGTGCCGGCCCCCTTTGCCCCTTTTTATAACCATCTAGGGCTCCTACAATCTAGGAGCCCTAGAGTTATTTCCTAAGAGGGGCTCTCTTCTCCCTTCTCCACATGGAAAAGGGAGGGGCATATCCCCTTCCTCATGGTAAACCCTAATCCACATTAAGTAGGGTTTGAAATGCCCTAATGTGGTCAAGCCTTAATCCAATTAGGCTTAGTCCAAGGGTGAACCAATTAGGATCCAATCTAGGTAAGTCCTAATCCAATTAGAACTTAAATCAATTTTGACTCAATTGAACTCTTCAATCCTAATCCAATTAGGAGTCTTATTGATTCATTAGATTAATAATTAATTGTGACTTAAGAAACCCTAATCCAAATTAGGACATATTTAATTTTAGTCCTAATCCAATTAGGACTCTATTTGAATCCGAAGTCCTAATCCGATTAGGACTCTAGGAATCCTACTCCAAGTAGGAATCCAATTTTGATTCAAAACTCCTAATCTCATTAGGATTGCAGGAATCCTATTCCAAGTAGGAATCCCAGTCCTACTCCAACTAGGATTCCCAGTCCTAATCTAATTAGGACTCTAGGAATCCTACTCGAAGTAGGACTCATGTTTCAAGTCCAATTAATTAATTTCCTTTCCTTCTTCAACTTCTTATCAATCGAATTGATTACTCGTGATTCATAATCACTTTTCAACCATCGGATCGGTCAATACTTCTAGTGTGTGTGACCCCATAGGTTCTATTCTGACTGGTAGTGAGATATATTGTGATCCCTATCACTATATCATTGAAAACTCCTTTCAATGGGTTGGAACGATTCCAACTCAACTCATTAGGGTTTATCGATCATCGAGATAATCCCTGTGAGTCCCACCATCCACCAGTGACACCTAGCAGCATGTAGTGGCTACCCAGCAGAATGGAATGATGAACCTCTAGGTGCAGTTAACGTGTGATACAGTCCTACTATCGTGGATCCCTACAGGACGGAGGTCATGGACAACTCGTCAAACCCCATCGTCTGTCATATATCAAGATTTATTCGACTCGAGTTCGATAGTGGAAAAACTCTTTCTCCACTTTATATTACTGCCCTGGCCAAGGTCTTAGAACTCAGTCTAACAAATCACATAGGATCACTCCTCTTCTATCAAGGTCGATAGATTCCTTGTAGGTGCATACCCTACTCCTACAGTGAACCTACTGCAGCCAATCTACACTGCATGGACCCATATGGCTAGAGACCATGTATGTGTGCAGTCAAACTACAATAACCTCACTGTGAGTAGCCGAAGCACCGCAGGTCAAAGGACCAGTCACACTACTGCAACATCAAGCAAGTCACTGACGAGTGGATAGACATCCAAGTGACTTCTTGTCTTGGTCACGCTCAGTACCCTTGTTCTCTAACAAGCACCTGCACTATCACTTCAGTGTCCCTACACTGTGGACTCAAGTCTCGTCCATCCAGAAGGAAAGTGATCTGTGCACTGATCGGATCGATCACCGTCCTCGTGATGATCCATTGATCAGGAGCATTTAGAAATTAATCACCAATGATGCATGGCTCAAATTCTCAACTCTTGAGAATATACATCATCATCTTATTAATTTCTTGGACGATTCATAGACACATAAATAATATGAATGAAAAGATGCCTTTTATTTATTCAATAATAAATAGTCAAGTACAAAATTATGTCCCTAGAATTAACAATGTGTCAGCTAGATTGGCTTCTAGGGCATACATCTAACACATGTTCCATATCAAGGACGATGAAATCTACTGAAAAATAGAATTTATCTACCTTGACAAGAACATCTTCAATTATCCCACGTGGTGTTTTTACAGATCGATCAGCCAATTGAAGGGATACTGAGGTTGGTTTTAACTCACCTAACCCAAGCTTCTCATAAACTGAGTAAGGTAAAAGGTTGACACTTGTCCCTAGATCTAAGAGGGCTCGATCAATAAAATTATTTCCTAAGACACAGGAGATGGTGGGAGCACCAGGATCTTTGAATTTCGGAGGAGTGTTGTGTTGGAGAATAGAACTCACTTGCTCAGTTAAGAAGACCTTTCTAGGCACATGTGTCCTAGATTTTCGCTTTTGGGTGCACAGGTCTTTAAGAAATTTGGCATAGGAGGGAACTTGTCTAATAGCATCAAGAAGTGGAAGGTTGATCTTCACTTGTTTGAAAACCTCCATCATCTCCTCTAGTGAAGTTTCCTTTTTGCCAAATGGAGAGGGTGAAGTAAGAGCTTCAGGAAATGGGGCCTTTGGGATGTAAGTTTTGGCAGAAGATGGACTAGCCGAAGAAGAAGAAGAAGGTTTTAGATTTTTATTTGACACATTTCTATCCTCTTCTTCACCTTCCTTATTGTTGTCCTCCCCAATCTTATTGTCTATTATACGTCCACTCCTTAGGGTAGTCAAAGCATTGGCTTGTTCATGATGAATTGCATTTAATTGATTTTCTTGAGCCATGTATTGTCCCCTAGGATTACTTAGTGGTTGGCTTGGAAGCTTTCCTTCCTCTCGCTTGTTCAGTGCATTAGCTAGTTGCCCCATCTGGGATTCTAGCTTGGCGATTGATTGCGTGTGAGAGTGCACCAATTGTGTAATGGTTTCCAAACCTTGAAGGGCATTCAACACTTTCTCCTCAAAGGCTGTGTTTCTTTGGGGTGGAGGAGAAGTGTGTTGAAATTGAGTCGAGGGACGGTAGGGATGAATATTTTGTTGGGTTTGAAAATTCTGAGGATTTTGAAAATTTTGGGAATAGGGTTGGGCTGTGTTCGAGGCTTGCTGCTTCCAAGAAAAGTTTGGATGATTTCGCCATCCTAGGTTATATGTATTGGAAAATGGGTCATTACCCGGTCTGGGCTGTGTTTGAGCAGCATTGATGTGTTCTTGCATGAGTTCGGGGAATTGGGGCGCTGAGGGGCACTCATGAATAGGGTGGGATGGGCTAGAACAAATAGTACACACTTGTGCTTGGGAAGAGTTCATGTAATGCCCACCTATCATCAGTTGGTCAATCTTATGGGACAATGCATCTACCTTGTTAGACAGGTCCATAGAATGACTTATTTTACAAATGGTCCCTTTTCTTTGAGAACTCGGGGGTGCTTGACGAGAACATGAAGCATGGTGGAGGGAGTTTTCATTAAGATTTTCAAATAATTGCCATGCTTCATGCCCATTTTGAAGCATAAAAGTGCCCCCGCATGCAGCATCGATCATCTGACGGTTTCGTTCTGTCAATCTGTTATAAAAACATTGCACTAGTTGCCACTTAGGTATTTGATGATGAGGGCATTTACGGATTGTTAGCATCCCACATATGCCATGAAAATTTCGAATAATTTTCAGATTGCAGCGGAAAAACTATGCGGGATCCGTTCATCGCATGAACGTATTTTAAAACCATTCGTTTGTAGATAGATTAGAATTAAATTATTTTAAACCATTTTAAAATCATTAAGAAGATCAGATCTTCACCTTGTGCGGGTAGATGGTCTCCGCAAATCTGATTTACGTGGATTTGTAGATGGTTCGATGGAAGCCGCACACGCGTCCGGCCTCTACGGGTATCCACACGAGGTAATAATTCGATCGAAGCCTACGTATCTCCCCGGGGTGCTAGCTCCCTTGCAGAGATGGCTTTTGATGGCTGAAGTCCTCCCTTTCAATCAACTCTTGAATGCTTAGGGAGGAGGAGGAAGAAAGATGGATCAAAGGGATCAAGAACAAAAACACTTTCAGCCTTTTTCCCTTTTCTTTTGTTGGCACCAAGAATGAAGAAGGAGGAGAGCCACCAAGGATTCTTCTTCCTCTTCTCTTGCTTGCAGATGAAAGGAGGAGGGAGGGGGTCCTATTTGCTGCCGTGAACACCAAAAGAGTGATTAGAGGAAGGGCCGAACCCCTCCTCCTTTTATTTCTCCATGAGATAAGGATGAGCTCCTTATTTTTAGGAGCTCACCCTTATCTCCCCAATTCGGCAGCAAGGAGGGGCTTACGCCCCTCCTTTTTCTTCCACGCACTTCCCAAGGGGAGGGGCGTGGGCCCCTCCCTCATATCCCATTTTATTAGCCATTTAATCAAATTAAGTGGCAAGATGGTTTGGGTTCATTTTATGAGTCCAATCCTAGTCAAAATAGGATTTTTATGAACCCATTTCAATTTCCTCCAATTCCTAATCCAATTAGAATTTAATTGAGCCATGACTCTATTGAACTCTTCAATCCTAATCTAATTAGGAGTTATGAAATTAATTAAATTAAATTTAAAATTAATTAGGACTTAAAATAATCCTAATCTAATTAGGACTTAAAATAATCCTAATCTAATTAGGACTTATTAAATTTCAGCCCTAAGACAATTAGGACTTTAGAAATCCTATTCCAAATAGGATTCTAATTTAATTTGAAATCCTAATCCAATTAGGACTCCAAGGATCCTACTCCAAGTAGGACTCGTGATCAAGTCCAATTAATTAAATTTAATTAATTAAATTAAATTGCAATTCGATTGCAATTGTTCCTTCTTCCAACCACTAACTCTTAGCGGGTTATCCATTTATCAATCTAATTGATTATTTGTGATTCCTAATCACATTCAACCATTGGATCGGTCAATACCTCTAATGTGTGTGACCCCATAGGTTCCATTTTGACTGGTAGTGAGATATATTATGATCTCTATCACAATATCATTGAAAACTCCTTTCAATGGGTTGAAACAATTCCAACTCAACTCACCAGGGATTATCGACCATCGAGATGATCCCTGTGAGTCTCACCATCCACCAGTGACACCTAGCAGTATGTAGTGGCCACCCAGCAGAATAGAATGATGAACCTCTAGGTGCAGCAATCGTATGATACAGTCCTTCTATCGTGGATCCCTACAGATCGGAGGTCATGGAAAACTCGTCAAACCCCGTCGTCTGTCATATGTCTAGATTTATTTGACTTGAGTTCGATAGTGAAAAACTCTTTCTCCACTTTATATTACTGCCCTGGCCAAGGTCTTAGAACTCAGTCTAATAAATCACATAGGATCACTCCTCTTCTATCAAGGTCGATAGATTCCATGTAAGTGCATACCCTACTCCTACAGTGAACTTACTGCAGCCAGTCTACACTACAAGGACCCATATGGCTAGAGACCATGTATACGTGTAGTCAAACTACAATAACCTCACTGTGAGTAGCCGAAGCACCGCAGGTCAAAGGACCAGTCATACTACTGCAACATCAAGCAAGTCACTGACGAGTGGATAGACATCCAAGTGACTTCTTGTCTTGGTCACGCTCAGTACCCTTGTTCTCTAACAAGCACCTGCACTTTCACTTCAGTGTCCCTACACTGTGGACTCGAGTCTCATCCATCCAGAAGAATAGTGATCTGTGCACTGATCGGATCGATCACCGTCCTCGTGATGATCCATTGATCAGGAGCATTTAGAAATTAATCACCAATGATACATGGCTCAAATTCTCAACTCTTGAGAATATGTATCATCATCTTATTAATTCCTTGGACGATTCATAGACACATAAACAATATGAATGAAAAAGATGCCCATTTATTATTCAATAATAATAATGTCAAGTACAAATTTATGTCCAGAATTAATAATGTGTCCGCCAGATTGGCTTCTAGGGCATGCATCTAACATGGATTAGGTCCCTAAATCTCTCCCAAGTTTCATGAAATTCTTCTCCCTCAGTTTGGGAGAAGCTTGTAATGGCACGTCTAAACTGGTTCGTTCTTCCTATGGGAAAGTATTTTTTAAGGAATTCTTGTTGTATTTGATCCCAAGAACGAATTGAGTTAGCTTCTAAAGAATTCAGCCATTGTTTGGCTCTATCTTTAAGGGAGAAGGGGAATAACCTAAGTTTCAGGGCATCATCAGTGAAGTTTTGAATCTTGACAGTAGTGCAAATCTCAAGAAATTCATCTAAATGTTTGTATGGGTCTTCGTTGGTGAGCCCATAAAAAGATGGGAGCATTTGGATCACACTAGACTTTATTTCATATTGTACATCTGCTACCTCAGGTAATCGAATGCAAGATGGGGAAGTGTAAATAGTGGGAGTAAAGTACTCCCTCAGGAGTTTGGGTTGTTCTTCAGCCATCTTAAGAGGTGGGGATGATCCTAATGTTTTGATCTTAGCTCGAATGTTCCTAAGGGTTTGTTCTATTTCAGGGTCAAAAGGTAATAGGTTTCGTACTCTAGAACAACTACCTTGCATACACTAGTACTTGATCAATCAAGCATGCAATAAAAGATAAACACATCAATCTTTGTATTTGTCCTGAAATCACTAGACAGCTCCTAACTGGTTTGAAGAGGGCACCTAAGCCTCCAATCCGGTCTAATGAACCGAGTTGACCAGGTAAGC
This sequence comes from Phoenix dactylifera, assembly GCF_009389715.1. Taxonomy (NCBI): domain Eukaryota; kingdom Viridiplantae; phylum Streptophyta; class Magnoliopsida; order Arecales; family Arecaceae; genus Phoenix; species Phoenix dactylifera. The sequence continues at coordinate 83,767 of NW_024067818.1, read as the reverse complement.
TCCCAGGTAAGTGGAGGGGTCACGATGCGTTCGCAAAGGTCCCACTTAAAACCCACTTGCCTCGAACAGATGAACTGTCTCCCTTATAGGGACAAAGCTTGCCTAGACATCAACTAAGCCACAGAGCGAAATTGGTGCAACTTTCGGTGATCTTCGTCCTATTGAGCTCGAATGTTCCTAGGGGCCAATGTCTAATTGATTTTAATTAAAGTGACACTATGTGAGATTGAGTTCACCTAAGTTGGGCAAGAGTCCGGTGATGAAATCCGGCTCTTATCACGTTGGAGTGATTGCCCATACTAAGTGCAAATTAATTGGTGTATGTGTATCAGGCATGCATTCACACTTTTGCTGAAATTAAAAGCAAACAATCACCACAAAATTTCAAGCTAATAATTAATTTAAATAAGAAAGGTTTAGAGGTTACCAAAGGGAATCTTCCCAGCAATTTAAATTTTTTTTAGCGAACCTCCAAAGCATTCCTTTTTGATAGCCCAGATCTCCTCTTCGATTCCTGATCAAATAAGACCAAAAAAAAAAAAAATTAGTAGAAGAGAAAAAGGAGATAAGAAAAGTAACAATAATAGAGAATAATTATATATATATATATTGAAAGTTTTTTTAATTAATTATTTTTTTTTTAATGATAGGAAAAATAACTATGCTAGCAATCCCCGGCAACGGCGCCAAAAATTGATCGGTTCTTTCAATTTCAAAAATAAACCACGCAATAGCACGTATTCGGTAGGATAGTGATTACGGGTGTCGGTCCACAGGGATTGGAAACAAGTTATTTTTCTTTTAAAAATAAATCACGAAGAAGAATTTGCTAACTTGATTTAACTAAATTAATCTATGAGTACGAATTGAAATTTATCAAAGTAGATGGATCTAGGGTTTGGAATCCACCGCGTAGCATGGCATTAGGGATTGTGTTCTTAATTTTTATCTTTTGGAAAGGCATGCAAATTGGCTACAAGCCTTTTAAAATAAAAACATAAAGAGTTTTAGGAAACTCCATCTTCGGTATAGCATGAAGTGTCTACCTAAGTATGCTAATCTAGGGTGCAGCACACCTCATCTTCCTAGGCATGGATCATCTTAGACTACTTTAGCAAACATTAATAATAAATAGCATGCTCAAATTTTAAACATAATAAAAGGATTTTTCATTGATAATAAGAATTTAAACAAGCTCCAAAATAATAAAAAAATAAGAACTACAATGCCCTGTAACATTGCTAGGGCTTCATCCAGCCCTAGACTAGACGTTTAGCCGAGCATGGCTTCCGGACGACCTCCCGTCTTCAAATGAAATTGATCAACTCCCATTATTCCCAAAATATCAAAACTATTCTCTTTCCCCCTCCTTTCTCTCTTTTTTTTTTATTTCTTTTTCTCTTCTTCTCTCTCGGCTGGATTCTTCTTTTTCACCGAAACAGGGGGTCTCCCCTGTTTTCTTCTCCACCGAGCTCCCCTCCCCTCCGAACATCCTCCTCCCTTCTTATATAGATCCCCACCAAAGAATAGTGGATCCATGATTTCGTGTGGAGAGGAGGAAGAACGCATGCGTGATCGTTGGGGCGGGATGCACGGCTGGATCGATGGAGCTGACTGCGAGATCAAGTTTGGGGCTGATCGTGTTGACGATGTGGCTGGCTGGAGACGTGAGGCGTGCCGGCACGATCTCTGCTGATCTTGTCGCGATTGGGAGCTGAATTCCGGGATGCCGCTGGTAGGGCTGATGCGGAAGAGCGGGATCTCAGCTGCGGATGAAGAGGCAGAGGAACTGGGAAGAGAGGCTGCACCGCGTGGAAGATTTTGTGGAAAATCTCTCAGGCTGATCGGAGGAGTGGTCGCTGGCGGTTGGAGCGGCTCGTTGATTGCAGCGGAGGAGTGGTCGCTGGCGGAACATCCGGGAATGAAGATGATGCCATAGTTGGATGCGGAAGACGCCCGGCTGATTTTCCTCTTGGGTTTGGCACGCGGCTGAGGGAGGATCGGGCGGCGGATCTGGCTGGCGGGCTTGACGGGAGGAAGCAGTGGAAGGTGGACGGCCGAGATGCCATGCGGGAGGAAGAAGATGAACAGTGGCTCACGTTTTGTATTTTTTATTATTATTTTTTTTGTAACACTGTTCATATGAACAGTGTTTTTCACGGAACACTATTCATATGAGCAGTGTCATCTCGGAAAACTGTTCATATGAACAGTGATTCCAGTAATTTTTGGGAAAAATTATTTTTCTTGCTTTGTTTTGACGTGAAAATGGGCATATATGAATTTAAAACAAGGGTCTCCTTTATTTTGCTTAGTTTGGAAACGTGATGCGGAGACGGGAGTTTCTGAACCGTTGGATTGCTTGGATAGTGGTCGCGGGAAAGGAATAGGATTGTTTTGGAAATTGGCTTTGGATTTGAGGTGGGTTATGATCGTTGATTTGCTTGAACTTGTTCTCGAGCCCAATATCATTTAAATTCAATTCTTGCTAAACTGCTTCAGATCGAACTCGACCAGGTAAAATAACCAAGACTAAAAACAAGCCCGTGGCGTAATAAAAAGGGTTACTCAAACCTTTTTCCCCATACAAAAATTAATTATAACTTTCAATCTAATCAGGACCAAAACTTATTTAGTTATAACCGTAGCCGGATCAACACAATCTCCTTATATGTTTTTCTGTAGTTTTCATGAAAGATTGCAATCAAGAGAGAGACAAGTTCAGAATCTGGTTTATGAAAAGAATTATTTACCTCTTACCATATTTTAAATTTATTTCAATGTTTATTCAATTTCATGGTAAAGTTTGTATTTATCAGTTTAAGAACATTGATAAGTGCTATAAAAAGATAACTAAATTATAAATTATTCAGCACTTATCATGTTCTTAACAAGCACCTGCACTATTACTTCAGTGTCGCCACACTGTGGACTCGAGTCTCGTCCATCCATAAGGAAAGCAATGTGTGCACTGATCGGATCGATCACCGTCCTTGTGATGATCCATTGATCAGAAGCATTCAGAATTTAATCACCAATGATGCATGGCTCAAATTCTTAACTCTTAAGAATACGCATCATCATCTTATTAATTCTTGGACGATTCATAGACACATAAATAATATGAATAAAAAGATGCCTTTTATTTATTCAATAATAAATAGTCAAGTACAAAATTATGTCCCTAGAATTAACAATGTGTCAGCCAGACTGGCTTCTAGGGTATACATCTAACACTTATTAGCATTAGTCAATTGTGTGATAAAGGTTTCAAGATCACCTTTGAAGCCTCACTGTGCATCATAGCTAACTCAACAAATAATAACACTATCTTTGTAGGACACATGAATGGTAATGTCTATATGATAAACTTAGATGATCTTGTAAGTAGTTAATGCCTAGTAGTCACAAAAGCAAAAGATAATGAAATTAGTTGGTCATGGCATCGTAAGCTAGGGCATACAAGCATAGACTTAATCTCTAAATTGATTAGCAAGGAACTAGTTAAGGGGATACCTAAGATAAACTTTGAGAAAGATAGAGTATGTAGAGCTTGTCATCTAGGAAAGCAGATAAGAAGTTCCTTTAAGTCCAAGAATGATGTGTCAACCTCTAGGCCCTTAGAATTGCTTCATATGGATCTTTTCGGACCAACTAGGACCAATAGCTTGGGAGATAAGAAGTATGGTTTTGTAATAGTGGATGACTTCACTAGGTACACATGGGTAACGTTTCTAGCACATAAAGATGAAACCTTTCCAATCTTTCTAAAATTCTATAGGAAAGTCATAAATGAAAAGGGAACAACCATTATCTCAATAAGAAGTGATCATGGGACTGAATTCGAAAATCGTCTTTTTGATGAATTTTATGATGAAAACGAAATTAACCACACCTTCTCGGCACCTAGAACACCTCAACAAAATAGGATAGTAGAAAGAAAAAATAGAACTATAGTAGATATGGCCCGTACCATGCTATGTGAGGGAAATCTTCCAAGGTACTTATGGGCTGAAGCAGTAAACACAGCATGCTATATTCTAAATAGAGTTTCCATCAGACCAATTCTTAAGAAAACTCCCTGTGAGCTTTGGAAAGGCAAAATGCCAAACATTAGTCACTTTCATGAGTTTGGTTGCATATGCTATATACACAATAATGATAAAAACAATCTAGAAAAGTTTGATACAAAATCAGATGATGGAATATTTTTAGGATACTCATCAACTAGCAAAGCCTATAGGGTATTTAACAAAAGAACACTTGTGGTTGAGGAATCAGTACATGTAGTTTTTGATGAGAATTCTAGTCATTCACTTAGGATGGATGAACCTGAAGATGACACAGAAATTCTGAAAAATGAGATTGAAAGAATTACTCTTGAAGATTCATCCAATACCAACCATGAAGACGATGTTGAACAAGCTGAGATTGAAGTAGTTGAAGAACTAGACATAATCTACCTAAGGAGTAGAGATATGCAGCTAGCCACCCTAAGAAACTAATTATAGGTGATCCAGCACATCAAATTAAGACAAGGGCATCTCTTAGAAATGCAAATAACTACTTAGCCTTTGTTTCCCAATACCAAGCTAAAAGAATAACTAAGGAAGGGGTAGATCATAATCTACCTAAGGAGTAGAGATATGCAGCTAGCCACCCTAAGGAACTAATTATAGGTGATCCAGCACATCAAATTAAGACAAGGGCATCTCTTAGAAATGCAAATAACTACTTAGCCTTTGTCTCCCAAATTGAACCAAAGATCCTAGAAGAAGCAAAAGTAGATGTAAATTGGGTAAATGCAATGCAAGAAGAATTGAACCAATTTACAATAAACAATGTTTGGAAATTAATTGAAAGACCTAAGAATTACCCTATAATAGGTACAAAATGGGTTTTCAGAAATAAGTTAGATGAAAATGGTATTGTTATAAGAAACAAGCTAGGCTCGTAGCAAAGAGATATAATCAAGAAGAAGGAATTGACTTTGATGAAACCTTTGTTCCGGTAGCTAAATTAGAAGCCATTAGACTGTTGCTTGCGTTTGCCACTTCTATGGACTTCAAACTTTATCAAATGGATGTCAAAAGTGCCTTTCTAAATGGGTATATAAATGAAAAGGTGTATGTAGAACAAACTCCAGGATTTGAAGATCATAAATACTTTAATCATGTTTTCAAACTCAACAAGGCACTCTATGGACTAAAACAAGCACCAAAAGCATGGTATGAAAGATTGAGTAAATTTTTATTGGAAAATGGATTCACTAGAGGACATGTTGACACTACTCTATTTTTGAAAAGAAAAGACAAGGACATGTTGATAGTACAAGTCTATGTTGATGACATTATATTTGGAGCTGCCAACAACAGTCTATGTCAAGAATTTGCAGAATTAATGCAAAGTGAATTTGAAATGAGTATGATGGAGAAACTGAATTTCTTCCTTGGTTTACAAATCAAACAACTAAAGGATGGAATATTTATTAATTAAGCCAAATATATATCAAAGAAATGTTAAGAAAATTTGGGATGGAAACCAATAAATCCATAGGCACACCCATGAGTCCATCATGCAAATTAGACAAAGATGAAGCAGACAAAAGTGTAGATCAAAAGCTCTATAGAGGTATGATTGGATCTCTGTTGTATCTTACAGCAAGTAGACCAGATATTATGTTTAGTGTATACATGTGTGCCAGATTTCAATCAAATCCAAAAGAATCACACCTACTTGCAGTTAAAAGAATTTTTAAATATCTAGTTGAAACTCAACATATAGGGTTATGGTACTCAAAAGACTCTAGCTTGAAACTAATAGGATACATAGATGCTGACTTTGCAGGATGTAAATTAGATAGAAAAAGCACAAACGACAATTTTTAGGTGAAAACTTAATTTCATGGTTTAGTAAAAAACAAAATTCGGTTGCATTATCAATGGCGGAAGCTGAAGATATTGCAGCCGAAAGTTGTTGTGCTCAAATCTTATGGATTAAACAATAATTAGAAGATTATGGAATCAAGAAAATAAAAATACCCATTAATTGTGATAATACTAGTGCTATAAATTTATCTAAGAATCCAATTCAACACTCAAGGATTAAACACATTGAAATACGACATCATTTCTTAAGGGATCATGTCTCAAATGAAGACATATCACTTGATTTTGTGTGCACCGATGATTAATTAGCCGATATTCTTACAAAATCCTTAAGTGAAGATAGATTTAGTACTCTTCGAAGAAAATTGGAAGTAATTGACCCCTTTCAATGATCATGCTTTCACTTCTCTAAATCCATTCCTTCATGATCTGACTCTCAATCAAATGGAACATTCATGACTACTTTCCAAAGGTAAAAATCAATCAAACCAATTCTAGATCCTTTGGATTAACCTTTATAAATAGTTTGAAGAAGGACAGACCCCGAGCCGACTCGAGAAGAATTCGAGTCGACTCGCGTGCGAGTCGTCTCTGACCAGTGCATGAGATGTCTCGAGGTCGGACTCACAGTGCCCTACTTTTACCGAGCCGTCTCGAATATTTGCGGGAGACGTCTCGAAGAAAAACTGACTAGTCGAGTCGTCTCAACCCTTGCGCGAGACGTCTCGAATTTGAATCGACGATTCTTTTTACAGCTGTGCTCTTTTAAACCTTGGGTTAACTCACCGATAGGACACCCACTTGAACCGCAAGCAAGCTGTTCACCTTCCGAACACTTCCTTAACCCCTCTTCCCTCGTGCCCTAGCTCTTCACCGTCTCTCTTCGATTCTAAGGAAAAACTTCAAGTTCTTCCATGTCTTCACCAATTCTTCGAACCAATGGAACCTAGGAAGAGGCTCGCATTTCAAAGGAAGAGATCTAAAGAAATGGGTCAAGAGGAAGCGAGATCCACATGGAGAAGAACTGGCTCGACAGAACTCACAGTTCCGATCTTGCCTTCGCCGACGACCAAAAGAATTGTAACTAAAGGTAGGAGGATTGATTTTGAGTTTCTGGCAAGAGAAAGATTTACAATAGGAGAAAAATTCAAAGCCTTTGGTTGGGACTACATGTGCTCTTTGAATTTACCCATCTACCCTGATCTTGATAGAAATTTTTACCAATCCTTGAAGGTTGATACCCAAATAGGAACTTTGACTTGCTCTATTAGAGAAACCAACATCATATTAACCGAGCAACTATTTGCTCAAGTTCTGAAAATGCCGAATGAAGGATTTTCCCCCACAGAACCTGGTGATAAAGTGAGTGCACTAAAAGCAATTTTGGAAAAGAATGACATAGGTCCCGTGGAGAATATTACAGCAATCCAACTACCCGTGGAGATGAAGCTACTCCACAGTATCTTAGCAAGGATTCTGTTCCCTAGGACGGGACGTTTTGAGAGGCTAACCGAAAGAGACATTGTGGTTATGTACTATATGATAAAGGACATTCAGTTAAATTTACCAAGAATGATGATGATCTACATGAGAGAGGCAGCCACAAAAATCAGACTAAGTCTACCCTATAGAATGGTTCTCACCTTGCTGTTTAGAGCTTTTGGGGTTGTCATTCCTGAAAATGAACCATAGATAGTACCCCACAATGCTGAGGTATATAATGAAAAATCCTTGCATAGAATGGGTTTCAGTAAAATAAAGAGAAAATGACAAAGAAAAAGTTCTAGATACTTGGAAGAAGGTGAGTCTAGCCGAGTACGAGCACAGACTGCACCTCCCTATAGCTCATCTTCTGAATCATCTGGACAACCAGCAAAATTTTCTATGGGAGTTGATGATGATCAAATGAAGAAAATGGCCAAAATGGTTGCAGATAAAGTGAGTACCAAACTCACCGAAAAGATAGAACAGGGTATCCAGAGGATTGAGACCATAAAAGCCAGACTCCAGCGCCTTGAGACAGAAGTTGAAAGGATTGCTAATGGTCTAGGGAGACAGCCAGCAGCATCATCCTCCAGAGGTCGTGCTTCTAGAGGGAGAGCCAGCAGGTATTCTAGACCCCCACAGCATACACAGATTGCCTCCCGTACTAGATGCCTTAGGCATTTTCCTAAAAGTCCTCCTTCTAGGGCTAGTAGTCCTAGAAATATTACCTCAGAAGAAGAATAGGATTACTAGTGTGCCTGCTGCTTGAACTGCTAACTCAAGTCAGATTTTTTCTCTCTCTCACAAGTGATGTACTTTTTGAACCTACTCCTACATCAAAAATGTATACACTCTTTTGATGAAATGAAATGCTCAATTTCTTATCAGTCTTTTATAATTACTGCTCTCTTCTATTATATTTTTTGCTGCTGACAAAAAAGGGGAGAAGAGTTAGGAAAACAAGAACTATGTATAAAGGGTAAAGAAGGTAAGTAAATTAAATAATGCACAAATTTAGGGGGAGCCAAGGGAAATCAAATGCACTAGTCTAGGGGAGCTAAGTGAATTACTGTTACACAAATTAAGAACTCACATGATCACACAAATTCCAAGAGAAAGGGGGAGCATCATAATATTGAAGTTTATTGCCCACATCTTTCATATCTCGGATAAATTAAAAAGATGAGCATACATTCTTGATTGAATTTACTTATGCAATTTATACTTGTTTGAAAACACTCAATGTTTTATCATCATCAAAAAGAGGGAGATTGCTGAGTAATTGATTAATCCCTAACTTGGTTTTGATGTACCAAAATATTTTGAGTGTATTCTTTGTTGGACTAACAGTTTTAAACAAGTGTCTTCAGGATAACGATGCTACAACTTCAAAAGAATAACTTAGAAATGGTTCATGGATCTTAGAGTGAAGCTTTGGAACCACTCAAGCATTTTTTAGAGTTCGAATCGACTTCCAGGAAGTTCGAGTCGACTCTGGCACAAGCATAGAATATTGGCACACCTTCGATGCGTCTCCACAAAGTACGAGTCGACTCTCTCAGAAAGACAGAAAGAGGTATTTCCGGTCGCAAAGCGCGAGTCGACTCGAGTCAAGCGCGAGCCATCTTCCATTCTTCAGATAAAGCACAAGACGACTCCTGGCAGTTACGAGACGACTCTCTCAGGTAGACAAAAAGTGTATTTCGAGTCGCAAAGCGCGAGTCGACTCGAGTCAAGCGCGAGTCGTCTCCTATCCACGGACGAAGTGCGAGTCACCTCTTCACTAGTTCGGGACGACTCTCTCAGACAAAGACAGAAAACTCGTTTTCGGCGAACGAAGTTGCGAGATGACTCCTGAACCACGCGAGCCGACTTCAACGAAAGGTTAATCGATAACCTGACAGAAGGATTCCCAGCAAGAGCCGACTCCAGACTCATATGAGACATCTTCCACTTTAGTCGAGCCGACTCCTGAATGGGTGAGCCGTCTCCAGCTTCAACGGGGCTTTTTGTCAGAAATGACAGGAGCGACAGAACGGCTAGTTTTTGGGTATAACGGCTAATTTTTTCAAAACTAAGCTATAAAAAGACCCATTCAGAATGAAACAAAAAAAAGAACGAAAAATCCAAACAAAGAGAAAAAGCAAATCAGTTTGAAACAAGGGCTCAAAGGATATTCAAAGAAAAATCGGAAGAAAGCAAGTCTTCATCGAGAATCCATTCTTTCTCCACACCATAGCCATAATAGAAGAATCCTTTATTACTGTTTGATCTGGGAAAGGATTCAGAAGAAAAGAAGCAGTGTCTCGATCAGCTAAAATCATCTGAGAAGCTTCTTTTCCCTTATTCATTTAAAACTATTTTTATCTGCTTTCCTAGAAGCTTGTACTTATACATTTATTCTCATATTTGGGTGCTTGATTCAATCAAGGGATTGAATCAGAAGGGTTTAGGTTGTAGTTGGTAATCCGGAAAAATCAACTGGGTTGGATTGTGAGCTCGTGAAAACAGTCGGATTGGTTCTAGTTGGTGAGCCTGTGAAAATCAACCGAGTTCGTTGTGATCTCGTGAAAACAACAAGTTAGGTTGTGAGCTCGTAAAACAACCGTGCTGTGATTTTAGGATTATAGTAAAATCTCAAGTGAAACTTGAGGAGTGGACGTAGGAGCAAGGGTAGCTCCGAACCACTATAAATCCTATGTCTTTGTGCTTTGCTTTTTCATTGTCTCATTGTCTTCATATCGTTAATTAACACTTTAGATTAAGCACAAATTGAATTTCTGCATTTTTAATTAAGCCCCAATTCACCCTCCCTCTTGGGCTGCCTACTGGGCAACAACCCCATAGGTTCTATTCTATCTGCTAGTGAGATATATTATGATCCCTATCACAATATCATTGAAACTTCTTTCAATGGGTTGCAACAATTCCAACTCTTCTCATTCGGGTTCACTGATCACCAAATTCGCTTTTGAGTCTCACCATCCACTAGTGACACCTAGCAGCATGTAGTGGTAACCCAGCAGAATGGAATGATAAACCTATAGGTGCAGTTAGCGTATGATACAGTTCCTTTATCATGGATTCCGATAGGATGGATGGAGGTCATGGATAACTCGTCAAACCCCATCATCTGTCATATGTAAAATTTATTCGATTCCAGATCGAGATTAGAAAGCTCTTTTTCCAAAAACTACCTTGGCCAAAGATTTACGAACTCAGTCTCATAAATCACATAGGATCTCTTCTAATCTATCAAGGTCGATAGATTCCATCTAGATGCACCCTTACTTCTGCAATGAACCTACTACAGCCAATCTGCACCACAAGGATCCAAATGGATAGGGCCCATGTTTATGTGCTCGTCAAACTACAGCAACCTCACTATGAATAGCCAAGGCATCGCAGGTCAAAGGACCAGTCATACAACTGCAGCATCAAGTAAGTCACTGATGAGTGGATAGACATCCAAGTGACTATTTACTTTGGTCACGCTCAATACCCTTATTTTCTAACGAGCACTTGTACAATCACTCCAGTGTCCCCACACTGTAAACTCAAGACTTATTCATCCGACTAAATGATCTGTGCACTAATTTCAGCGGATCGAACATCGTCCGTCGTGATTGATCCATCGATCAGGAGCAATTCAGGAATTAATCACCAATGATTCATGTCTCAAATTCTCAACTCTTGAGAATATGTGTCATCTTATTAATTTCTTGGACGATCCATGGACACATAAAAACATGAATGAAAAGAATGCCCATCCTAATAAATTCATTATTAAGTCAAGTAAAAATTTATGTCCCAGGACAAAATAATGCATCAGCCAAATTGGCTTCTAGGGCATACTCTAATATGCCACTCATCTCCTGCATGTCGGAGTTGATCTAGGGGTCGACACCTGATATTCAACATGCTAATTCTTCATCGTTTTATCTGGTAGACACTCCAAAGTCAACTCTTCACCATGTAGGCCCACTTTCATCCTTCTGAAGCCTTTTGTCTCTAACTTGAAAATTTCATCTCTTGAGTTTATCTATGCTTCTCTAGACGTTCAAGCATCTAAGGCTTTCCTGAAAAGCAACTTAACTTGCTCCAAAATATATTATCTTTAGTAACTTAATTGTTTTGTAATTATCAAAATCAATCCTTGGATCAACATATCCTCCAAGCATTAGGGACAAGCTAGGTCTGGATATGTTGGTACTAGGCTAGCATATCAACGATAATTAAGGGAATGGGGAGCCTTAGTCTTGCTGTGGAGTGATTGGTTATACCCCTATTTGATTTTGATGAGCTCAAAGCATTTGAGTATATTTTAAGTTATACTAATTGTTACGGGGGAACTCAGCCACCATGCCCCACGTGACCGGCACGCGCGCCCAAGAAGACTACAGCTGCCCCTTGATCCAGTAACCCGACCCCGAGTCGGATATCTTCGGCTTCGCAGCCCGACCCCGAGTCGGCTGCCCCTTGATTCAGTAACCCGACCCCGAGTCGGATATCTTCGGCTTCGCAGCCCGACCCCGAGTCGGCTGCCCCTTGATCCAGCAATCCGACCCCGAGTCGGCAATCTCTCGACAACGACAGGCTGTTCCCCTGAAGCACGCCGCGACCCTCTGCTCCACTACTCCCTGCAACGGTCATATCCGGCGCTGCTCCACGATCTCCTGTAACAGCCGTACAACGTGGAGCTCCACTACGCCCTGTCATGGCCGTACCCAGCGCTGCCCCACGACGCTCTGTAACGGCCATGTCAGTGGCAACTCCATCGTGCCACACGATGACCAACCCCCCAGAAGGACCCCCCAGCCTGGTATATATGCGGCTGGGGGGAGAAGGGGGGAGGGAAGCAAGAACTTCCAGTGCATTCTCTTACTTGCTACTATTATCTCTCCTTCTCCTCCAATCTCCTCTGACTTGATCGTCGGAGGGCCCCCACTACCCCAGTGGTGGTGCGAGGCTTGCTTGCAGGTTTCCCGGTGGAAGGTGGAGCGCAATCAACACCAACCAAGGCAACTCAGACGGAATCCCGTTCACACCGCTGTGCCAATCGTTCTCGGTTTGGACCACCAGCAACAGTTGGCGCTAGAGGAAGGGTCTGAATCTCAGAGCGATCGTAATGGCACGGCGAGGTGGTCGTGGAGCTTCCAATGCCTCCGGTCGCGGGGCCTCTCGCGCCTCCGGTCGGGAGGCCGCTGCATCTCCAACACATTCTCAGCAACACTCCACCGTTCCACCCCCCATTCAGATGGTCGAAGCCGCTCAGTTCGACCAGTTAGCCCAGCAGGTTCGCACCCTCGCGGAGGCAGTGCAGAACCTGCAGGGTGTGATGTCTCGGGCGCCGCAGCGGGCCCAGGAAACGCTGCTCCCTGAGCGCTCACCTGTCCTCCTCAACCCGCGCTCCTTCCTCTCCCATGGGGAGGAGCGCCGGCGCGAGGAAGATTCTCGAGCACGGTCCATTCTGCCGGGACCTTCCCATCGGAGCTGCGCGGGGTACGAGAGGCGGGCCCGGGCGCGTTCCCAGACCCCCCAGTCCTCAAGGAACCCGCGCTCCAGTCGGTCCCCCTCTCGGTGCTCCTTGTCTCCCACCCATCGGTCGCGCTCCCTGGACCGGCGGGTGGACGATCTCCACCGACAACTCCAGGTCCTGAAGGGCCACTCCAAAGATCCCTTCGCCGACTTGGAGATCTCCTCTCAGCCGGCGCTTGCCTCGAGGATCCTGCGGACCCCGAATCCGCCGGGGTTTAAAATGCCGGCGATCGAGCCCTATGATGGGGCGGCGGACCCGCGGGATCACGTCGAGAGTTTCAGGACCCTTATGCTCCTCCACGGAGCATCAGATCCTCTCCTCTGCAAGGCCTTCCCGGCGACCCTCCGTGGCCCGGCAAGGGCGTGGTTCGCCGGCTTGGAGGCTAACTCAATCCAGTCCTTCGACCAGTTTACTCGCCTCTTCATCACCCATTTCGCCGTCAGTAGCCGGCGGCGACTGGTCTCCGACTCCCTCTTCGATATCCGGCAAAACGAGGGAGAAAGCTTGCGGGATTATCTTACCCGCTTCAACAAGGCTACGCTGGAAGTCCGGAACCTGAGCCAGGAGGTGGCTCTTTCAGCCCTGAAGCGTGGCTTCCGAAAGGGCAGACTCACCTTCTCCCTGGACAAACGCCTGCCGCGGAGCTTCCCGGAGCTGTTGTCCCGGGCGAACCAGTATGCGGACGCCGAGGAGGCGGCCGCCCACCGGAGCAAGGAGGCCGCCGAGATCCCTCCAAAGCTCGGGAAGAAAAGGCGAAAAGAGGCACGCCAGAGGAGGAGCCCGACGCCTCAACGTCGGCGCAGAAGCCTGTCGCCGGCGAGGAACCACGGCGCCCTATGCCCTCGTTCTCTGCCCCGACGTTTCAACCGGTACACTCCTCTCCTGACTCCCCGGGCCCAGATCCTCATGGAAATCAAGGGGCGGGAGGACCTCCCGGTCCCGAGACAGATGAAGAAGATCCCTGGGAGGAGGCCCTCTCGGGCGTACTGTGAGTACCACCGGGACCACGGCCACGACACCGAAGACTGCTTCCAGCTTCGGGACGAGATCGAGGCTCTCATCCGCCGAGGGCGTCTCGGTCGATATGTGAACGACCGACGTCCCCCCGCAGACTCGCGTCCGGCCGAACCGGCCCCTCCAGAGCCTCGGGAGCAGAATCGACCCGTCGCGGGCGTGATCCATACTATCACTGGGGGCTGCCCCCGGCCCGAGAGGAACGCGGGGGGCTCGACTGAAGCATCAGGGGCAGCCGTCGCAAAGAGGCAGAGGGTCGGTAATGTAATCACTTTTTGTGATGAAGATGTAAAGGGGGTTCAGACCCCCCACGATGACGCCATGGTGATCTCCCTCACTATGGCAAACTATGATGTAAGGCGTGTTCTTGTGGATAGTGGAAGCTCAGCTGATATTTTGTTTTACGAGGCCTTCCAAAAGATGAGCTTGTCCAGACAATTGTTGCACAAAACATCCACCCCCCTCATAGGATTCACTGGTGACGCTATCTCGGCCGAAGGTGTCGTTGAGCTGCCTGTGACTGCGGGCGTTGCACCCGCAGAAGCCACGGTGCGGCTCGGGTTCTTGGTCGTCCGCGTTCCCTCGGCCTACAACGCTATCCTCGGACGACCCGGACTGAACGCCCTTCGCGCGGTGGTCTCTACGTACCACTTGCTCATGCGGTTCCCCACGGCGGCCGGGATTGGAGAGGTCCGAGGTGACCAACCGACCGCAAGGCAATGTTTCCTAGCAACTCTCAAAGGGAAGAAGCCCGTAGAAGCCTTAAGCATCGAGTCCCTCGACGCCAGAGACGAGGTGGCCTTGCGGCACGGGGAGCCGGCCGAAGGTGTGATCGAAGTTCCCCTCGAGGAAGGTCGCCCAGACCGGACGGTCCGGGTCGGCACCAATCTCGACCCGGGAGCTCGGGCTCGGTTGGCGGAATTCCTCCGAGCCAACGCCGATGTATTTGCCTGGTCGGCGGCCGATGTACCTGGGATCGACCCGGAGGTCATTTCTCACGCCCTCAACGTCGACCCAACCCACCGACCAGTAAAGCAGAAGAAGAGACACTGTGCCCCGGATCGGATCCGAGTGGTCGACCAGGAGGTAGACAAGCTCTTGGAGGCAGGATTCATAAGGGAGGTCAGCTACCCCGAATGGCTGGCAAATGTCGTACTTGTCCGGAAGGCGAGCGGAAAGTGGAGGATGTGCGTCGACTACACCGACCTGAACAAGGCATGCCCCAAGGATAGCTTTCCGCTTCCGCGGATAGATCAACTGGTCGACGCGACTTCCGGATATCAGCTGCTGTCTTTCATGGACGCCTTCTCCGGCTACAACCAGATAATGATGGCTCCACAGGACGAGGAGAAAACTGCCTTTATAACAGACCGGGGGCTGTACTGTTACAAGGTAATGCCCTTCGGTCTGAAGAATGCTGGCGCCACTTACCAGCGCCTCGTCAACAAAATCTTCAAAGAGCAAATCAGCCGGAACATGGAGGTGTACGTGGACGATATGCTGGTGAAGAGCCGCCATGCAGACCAGCACATCGCGGATCTGAAGGAGACTTTCGCCACCCTGCGGAAGTTTCGCATGAAGCTGAACCCAGCGAAGTGCGCCTTTGGCGCTTCGGCCGGGAGGTTCCTCGGTTTCATTGTCAACCAGCGGGGGATCGAAGCCAACCCGGACAAAATCAAGACCATCCAAGATATGTCCCCTCCGACCAAAATAGTTGGGTGGGTGGCACCCACCTCAACTATTTGTTGCTCTTGGGCTTCAATTTGAGCCTTAATTTCCTGCAGCTCTTGTCTGATGGGGGCCAGCTCTGCAGACATCATGGATCTCATCTCCTCCCTCATCTGCTGACAAATAACAGATGCTAAGGTGTGCATCTGCTCCTCTGATAGGAAGGAGGCCCCACTGACTGGAGGAGGTGGTGGCATGGATGTGGAAGGTCCAGCTGAGCTAGAGGGAATATCAAGGATGTCCATGTTGCTAGGTGGAGGAGAGTGATGGTCAGACTCATGATGTGGGATCTCAGCCTCTATGGTTTGTGCTTTTCTTTTTGGAACCTTGACCCAAGACCCATCTATCTTGTGAAATTCCATTCTTCTCATTGAGCCCTCATTGTAATAGTCGGTGTTTCTTAAGGGCTTTGCAGGTTCATTTGATGGAATGGAAACCTTGAAGTGTTTGAAGATTAAGGTAAAGATCATGCCATAGGGTATACTAAATCTAGAATACCTATGACATAGGGCAATATAATTTAGCATGAGTCTAGGAAGGTTTAGAGGGATCCCTAGTAGGATGTGATGCATTATAACTAAGTCTCGCTCCGAAACAAAATCGAAGCGACCGGTTTTAGGAAATAGGACCCGGTTGACAATGCTTAAAAGGAGTCTCATCTCTGCATTTAGGTCCTGGGAGTTGACAACATCAAGAGGGCCGCAGTCCTCTCTTCCTAAAATTAAGTTTAGAGCTACTTCCCTTTGGGGATGTGAGGTTGGAGCCTCGCCGTCCCTAGGGATTTGCAAAACAGTGGATAAGATGTCCTCATTAATTTCTACTAATGTCCCTCGGACATGTGCGGTGAACCCTAAGTCCCCTAAAGCCATATCACTAAACATTTCTCTAACAAGGCCGGGGTAGGTTGAGGTATTGAGGGTGCAAAGATGCTCCCACCCTTGGGCTCGGAGTCTCTCTCCAATAGAGAACCCCTCATGATCTAAAAATGCAAAATCTATGTACCTACCGGTTGTGACTGTGCGATTTGCACAGGAAATCGTTGTGGTTGGCGGAGCAACCGAAGGAGAAGGTGCGGAGGGTTCTTCCCGCCGTTCCTCACCGTCGCCCGCTACTCTAGGTCGCTTCCCACGGGTCGTCCTAGCTTTCTTTGGTGCCATGGATGCTAGGGTTTGTGATTTAGGGCAAATGGAGGCTAGGGTTTGTGATTTAGGGCAAATGGAGGCTAGGATTTGAGGTGGAGAGCAAATGGAGGCTAGGGCTTTCCGTTTTGGTCGGGAATGAGGGAGAAAGCTCGAGTCGGCTCGAGCGATTTCGACCTATTTAAAAAGGCCTCATTCGGTCCCCGAGACGTCTCCGCGACTAAGGTGAGACGTCTCCGCTTGGGGGGACGTCTCTGCGATTTGCCAGAGACGTCTCCGGCACTGAAAAATTTCAGACTGTATTCTATCTTCTCCCCTTTTTTTTGTTTAATCACCCCAATCAATATGATCTCTTTTGATAAGCTTAGAGTGAATTTGTTTGTGATCCTCCCCCTCAATGATACATCCTATAAAAATTTGATAATGATTTTTGAATTAATAATATTGAAATGAGGAACGTTTGACCAAATTTCGAATACCTATGAAATAGGCTCTGAAAATATCTCCATGAAGAGTCCAAGGGAGGGTAACCATCCTCCGGAAAGTCAACCAGTTCATCATTTAGTTTAGATGAATTCATGCTTTCACTTATGTTTGCCTTGAGGTGGATTACTAGTTCGAGTAGCAAAGCAATGCAATACAAGTTCAATTCATTTGCTAGGATCATACAAGCTCAAAGCATTCCTTAAGAAATTGAATCTGTCTTTACAAAGGGGCTTTGTAAGGATATCAGCTAATTGATTTTCAGTACATACATATTCAATCATCACATCATTTTTCAGCACATGATCCCTAATAAAATGATGCCTAATCTCTATATGCTTTGACTTAGAGTGTTGGACAGGATTTTTTGTTAAGTTGATTGCACTTGTATTATCACACTTAATTGGTATATTGTCCATTTTAATACCGAAGTCTTCAAGTTGTTGCTTGATCCAGAGAACTTGGGCACAACAGCTTCCAGCTGCAATGTACTCAGCCTCAGCTGTGGACAAGGCAACTGAATTTTGTTTCTTGCTAAACCAAGAAACCAAATTGGCACCCAAGAATTGACAAGTGCCACTTGTGCTTTTTCTGTCGAGTTTGCACCCAGCAAAATCAGCATCAGAATAAGCAGTTAAATTTATATCAGATTGTTTAGAATACCATAAGCCTACATTAGATGTCCCTACTAGATATCTAAAAATTCTTTTAACAGCTTGCAAGTGTGATTCCTTAGGACATGCTTGGTATCTAGCACACACACAAACACTGAATAATATATCTGGTCTACTAGCAGTAAGGTAAAGTAGAGAGCCTATCATACCTCTGTACAATTTGCAGTCTATACTTTTACCTTTTTCATCTTTGTCAAGCTTGCAACTTGAGCCCATGGGTGTGCTGATTTCCTTTGCATCCTTCATCTTGAATTTTTTCAGCATTTCCTTGATGTATTTGGACTGACTGATGAAGATGCCTTCCTCTGATTGTTTTATTTGTAGCCCAAGGAAGAAGTTGAGCTCACCCATCATGCTCATTTCAAATTCTCCCTGCATAAGCTTGGCAAACTCTTGACAGAGACTATCATTAGTAGCACCAAAAATTATATCATCCACATAAATTTGTACAAGCAATAAGTCATTTCCTTTTCTTTTAATAAAGAGGGTTTTGTCTACATTTTCTCTCTTAAATTTGTTCTCAATTAGGAAATTACTTAATCTTTCATACCATGCCCTAGGAGCTTGCTTAAGTCCATACAATGCTTTATGCAATTTATACACATAATCTGGATGTAAGTAATTTTCGAAACCTGAAGGTTGTCCTACATAAACTTCCTCCATTATATAGCCATTTAAGAATGCACTTTTTACATCCATTTGATAGAGTTTAAAATCCATGAAGCATGCATATGCTAAAAGCAGTCTAATAGCCTCTAACCTAGCAACAGGAGCAAAAGTTTCATCAAAATCTATTCCTTCCTCCTGATTATATCCTTTGGCCACTAGCCTAGCTTTGTTTCTTATTACTATCCCATCTTTATCTAGTTTATTTCTATATACCCATTTGGTGCCTATAATTGAAACATTAGGGGGTCTTTTCATTAGAGTCCAAACTTCATTTCTTTCGAATTGGTTTAATTCCTCTTGCATAGCATTCATCCAATTATCATCTTTTTCAGCTTCTTCTAGTGATTTAGGCTCTATTTGTGAAACGAAAGCAAGATAATTACTAGTGTTTCTTAAAGAGGATCTAGTTCTTATACCTTGTGAAGGATCACCAAGGATTAGATCCTTTGGATGACCATGTGCATACCTCCATTCTTTAGGAAGATCTTGATTTCTTGATGGAGGTTGATCTTCTTCATCTTGCTGATTTGTATCCTCTTTGATCTCATCCTCATGTTGTTTGACTTGTATGGAGAATTCCTTGATCCCGTCTTCAAGTATACCTGCATCACCATCTTCTTCTTTTCTAGAAGAATCTCCATTAGTTTCATCAAAAACAACATGAATGGATTCTTCAACAACGAGAGTTCTCTTGTTGAAGACCCTGTATGCTCTACTAGATGAGGAATAACCTAAGAAGATCCCCTCATCTGATTTAGCACTAAATTTACTGAGATTGTCCTTTCCATTGTTCAAAATAAAGCATCGACAACCGAAAACATGAAAATAACTTATATTTGGTTTCTTACCTTTCATCAATTCATACGGTGTTTTCTTTAAGATGGATCTAACTAAAGCACGATTTAAAATATAACATGAGGTATTTATTGCTTCAGTCCAAAAATACTTTGGTAGATCCGATTCGCACAACATGGTACGAGCCATATCTGCTAGTGTGCGATTCTTCCTTTCTACCACCCCATTTTGTTGGGGTGTCCTAGGTGCCGAGAAGTTGTGATTGATACCATTTTCTTCACAAAAATTTTTCAAAATACTGATTTTCAAACTCGGTACCATGATCACTCCTAATTGCTTTTAGTTTAAGATTGAGTTCATTCGAAACTCTATTATGAAACTTAATAAAAGCGGGAAAGGACTCATCTTTATGTGCAAGAAATGAAACCCATGTAAAACGTGAAAAATCATCAACAATTAGAAGACCAAATTTCTTACCCCCTATACTAGCAGTTCTAGTGGGTCCAAACAAATCCATGTGAATTAGTTCTAAGAGTTTTGATGTTGAAACTATGTTCTTAGACTTAAAGGAACTTCTTGTTTGTTTCCCTAATTGACATGCAGCACAGATTTTATTCTTTTCAAAGTCTATTTTTGGTAGCCCTTTGACTAGATCCTTTGTAATTAATTTAGAGATTAAATCCATGCTAGCATGCCCTAACCTACGATGCCATAACCAACCAGTCTCATTGACTTTGGGATTCATGGCTACAAGACATTGACCATCCTTCATGGTGAGATCATCAAGATCTACCATGTAAACATTTCCATGCCTATGTCCTGTGAGTATGATCTCATTATCAATTGGACTACTAATTATGCATAGTGACGATTCAAATGACACTTTAAAGCCCTTGTCACAAAATTGACTTATACTTAATAAATTATGTTTTAGTCCATTAACTAACAATACATTATCAATAAATGAGGAGGATGATATGGAGATTTTACCAATACCAATGATTCGGCCTTTAGCATTGTCTCCAAATGTGACTGCTCCTCCTTCTTTTGATTCCAAGGTGACGAAGAGACTCTTGTCACCGGTCATATGCCTTGAGCAACCGCTATCAAGATACCACATTCTCTTTTTATTTCCGGCTGCAAGGCATACCTGCAAAATGATCATGTGAAGCTCTCAGGTACCCAAGTTTTCTTGGGTCCTTCGTGGTTAGTGTAGTTGGTTCCTTTAGGCACCCATATTTTAGTTATGTTTTTAGCTTTTACAAATGTACTCTTGTTAGTTTGGATTTTTCTTTGAATACAAGAGTAGGCTTTATGTCCAATCTTTCCACAAAGAAAGCATGTTGGTTTTTCAGTTTTTACATCTTTTGCTTTTACAAAGAAATTCTTTAGATACTTTTGTTGCTTATTAGTTTTATATCCTAATCCGGCTTTATTGAAAACAGCTCTTTGATTTGAAAGAATAAGATTTAATTTTTCAGAGCTTTGTGTGAATTTTTCAACAATTGGCTTGTACTTATGTATCTCATTCTTAAGATTCACATTTTCTTTAACTAGTTCTTCCATATCCTTTTTAAGAGATTCAACAGTTTACGCAAGTGAGGTATTATTATTGAGTAGGGAATTTACTTTTAGATTTAATTCCTTGATTAGTGTTTTTGCCTTTACATTTTCAGTGCTAAGCCTTGAATTTTCGATTTCTAGGTTAGTAGTGTTCATATTTTTGACGCTCTCCTTCTCAATTAATAGGTTTTCAATGTTTTCCTTTAGTTTTTGATTGGAGGCTTTTAATTCTTTATTCTTTACTCCCAACATACTACAATCACCCATAAGTTCTTGAAAAGCATCATATAATTCTTCTAAAGTAAAATTTATAGTTGGGTTTTGACATACCTCGTCATCTTCGAACGCCATGAAGCATAGATTGGCGGTCTCTTCCTTCTCTTCTTCGGAGGATGATGTGTCACTATCATCCCATGTTGCCTTCAATGCCTTCTTCTTCTTCTTTCCAAAGTGCTTCTTTTGTTGAGGGCATTCGGAACGAATATGTCCCGGTCTCTTGCAGTCATAGCATACGATTGGGTCTCTTTCTTTTTCCTTTTCTTTCTCCCAATCATTTCTCCCTCCAAATTTCTTTCTTGGGAATGGTTTCTTTCTTCTCATGAATTTTTTAAATTTCCTTACTATCAAACCCAAGTCCTCATCTTGACTTTCTTCTTCACTCTCACTGCTCTCTTCTTCACATACACTTGAGGTGGCCTTGAGTGCGATTGTCCTTTTCTTTGGCAGCTCTTCTTCATGCTGCTTCATCGTGAGCTCATGCGTCATCAATGAGCCCAAGAGTTGTTCTAGCCCCAAGGTGTTGAGGTCTTTGGCTTCTACAATCGCCGTGACCTTTGCTTCCCATGCTTTTGGCAGTGACCTGAGAATTTTACTCACAAGTTCGGGGTTAGTGTAAGATTTGCCCAAGCTTTTTAGGCCATTAATAATTTCGGTAAAACGTGTAAACATGCATGTGATGGTTTCACTAGGTTCCATCTTAAACAATTCATACTTGTGAACTAGAATGTTCACTTTGGACTCTTTGACTTGATTTGTACCCTCGTGGGTAACTTCAAGCCTATCCCATATTTCCTTAGCGGAAGTACATGTGGAGACTCTATTAAACTCATTTACATCTAAGGAACAAAATAATGAGTTCATGGCTCTAGAATTGAGTTGAGCCATCCTATCATCATTCTCATCCCAATCCTCCTCAGGTTTGGAAACTCGAATGCCATTGACCACATGTGATGGTTCTTGTGGTCCCTTGACTATAACCCTCCACAAGGCATAGTCTTGTGCTTGAATGAAGATTCTCATTCTAGTCTTCCAATAGGTATAATTTGTCCCATTGAAGAGTGGAGGTCTATTGGTTGCTTGCCCCTCGGCTGGAACATTGTTAAAGGGTGTTGCCATCTAGATCTTTGGCTAAGACGGTTAGGTCTTTCAAGGAATATAAGAGCACCGGCTCTGATACCACTTGTTGCCCAGAGATGGTCACCCAAGAGGGGGGTGAATTGGGTGTTTTAAAACTTTTTAGCTAATTTAAAAATAAAACACACAAATATATGAACTAAAGCAAAGATAAAACGATAAGAAGAGACAACCACAAACACACGGTTTTATAGTGGTTCGGAGCCTTCACCGCTCCTACATCCACTCTCCAAAGCGCCTTTGGGAATTTCCACTATAATCCAAGATTACAGTACGGTAGTTTTGCGAGTTCACTACCCAACTCGTTGTTTTACACCGGGCTCACAACAAACCCAAAACCCCCAATTTCTCTTAGGCTTGGGACGCCCTTTCCCTTGTTCCAAGTCCCTTGACTGGAACAAGCACCACAATAAAAGAGTGTACAAAAGGATATAAAAGCTCTAGAAAGCAAATATAGCACTTATGAACAATGAAACCCGGAAGAATCTTTTTGCCGTTGGAAGCGTGGGAGATGTTGATTCTTCCGATGTGGGACGCGTAGGGTTGGGTGTGAGCTTTGAATCCCGAGCACACGAGAGTGGTTGAGCTTGAAATCGCTTGGGAGACTTGAAAGCACTTGATTTCCTTTCTTGAATGCACTCACTCCCTTGAGCTTTTCTTTCTAACTTCTCTCTTAAATGATTTTGCTTTTGGTTGGTGAAGAGTTGTTGAGAAGCACTTAAGAGCTCCCTTTTATAGCCCAAAAAGCAAATATAGCCGTTAGAGATAAAGTAGAGAAGATTTGAAATTCAAATCAAACCTGAAAAGCTGTCAGTCGCGTCCCAGGCGCTCCGGGGACGTCTCCGCTACAACGAGAGACGTCTCGCCTATAGGATTTTACTTTTTACTTTATCTGGGGTCGACTCGGCACTTTACGGGGACGTCTCGGCGTGTTAGCGCTTTTTGAGTGGGGACGACTCCGCTGCTTTGGGGACGACTCCGCTTCTTTATCTCCGAAAATCATGTCCTCTGGAATTTCCTGAGAGAGTCGACTCCGCTCTTTCAGGGGACGTCTCCGCTTGTCTGCACTTTATGCGTGGGGACGACTCCGCTTTCTCAGGGTCGACTCCGCTTCCTTATCACCGAAAAAACCATTCTCTGAAAAACCCTGAGAGAGCCGTCTCCGCCATCTTGGGGACGACTCGGGAAGTCTCCTTTTTGCTTGCGGGGACGACTCCGCGTACAGCGGGGACGTCTCGCGCATATCCCTTGAAAAGCGTCTTTCTGCCGCCACTGAGAGAGTCGACTCCGCTAACGCGGGGACGACTCGACAGGAGCCGGGGACGTCTCCAAGTGTGCCAGTTCTTCCTGTTTGTGTCAGAGACGTCTCTGAAACTATCAGGAGACGTCTCGGCTGTCCCTGAACTTTTTCTTTAGCTCAAAATATTCTTCAATAAATTCATAAAAATTATGGGAACTTGCCTAGACATTTCTTAACAATATTCTAAATAAAACACATGAATTTCTCAATTGAATTGTTAAGATATAATGGAATTTTACTCTAGTGTTTTGTATTCATCAAAATCCATTGGGGGGTTAACAGTTATACCCCATTTGATTTTGATGAGCTCAAAGCATTTGAGTATATTTTAAGTTATACTAATGAATTCAATTTAGAGTTTCAGGCAAATATATGTAAATTTATCTTTAAAAGCATCGAGCGTTTGTTCAAGATTATTCGGCTAAGTGTTGAACACAATTAAGCCAAAGTCTGAAGCTCGAGTCGACTCCGGAAGCTTGCGAGTCGACTCCAAGTGTTTCAGAGATTCTGGCACAAGCTCGAGTCGACTCCGATACACTACGAGTCGACTCCGACTGAGAACTGACAGAAAGACAGAAAGTTGATTTTCAGACCCTGTCAGCGAGTCGACTCCAGAAGGGTTCGAGTTGACTCCGATGGTTGCCGAGTCGACTCCCGACGTTTCCGAGTCGACTCCTAAGGGTAACATAAGAAAGACAGAACGATGTATTTCAGACCCTGCAACCGAGTCGACTCTAGAAGGTTACGAGTCGACTCCGAAGTTTGGCGAGTCGACTCCTAGTTACGTCCGAGTCGACTCTAAGAGGAAAGCAAGACTAAAAGTCAGAGAACCAACTTCGAGCTCTGAGAGCCGAGTCGACTCCGAGGCAGTTCAACTCCAAAGACAGAGGATCAGTTTTCGGGCTCTGAGAGCCGAGTCAACTCCAAGACGATCCGAGTCGACTCCGAGGCAGTTCAACTCCAAAGACAGAAGATCAGTTTTTGGGCTCTGAGAGCCGAGTCGACTCCAAGACGATCCGAGTCGACTCCGAGGCAGTTCAACTCCAAAGACAGAAGATCAGTTTTTGGGCTCTGAGAGCCGAGTCGACTCCAAGATGATCCGAGTCGACTCGAGAAAGAAATGCAGAAAAATAGATCTCTGAAACCTGAGAACGAGTCATCTCCAGAGGGCCGAGTCATCTCCGGATATTGGCGAGTCGACTCCAGGTTTGGCCGAGTCGACTCCAGAACGGGACAGCACTTTAATTCAAATCCTGATCAGTGGGCGAGTCATCTCCAGTAAAGCATGAGTCGACTCCAGCAACAGCCGAGTCGACTCCAGATCGAGCGAGTCGACTCCGACCCCAACGGATACATTGTCAGGAGTTGCAGATTGTGCAGAACGGCCACAAATTGGTGTCTAACGGCTAGTTTTCAATGGGGACTGCTTAAATAGTCAGAGTGAACAGTAGTAGACACTAAGAGAGCTATTCCATTCGAACAAAAAGGGATTTTCCACCTACCAAAGGCTCTGAAGAGTAAATACAAGTGAAAGAAGGAAGAAGCGCATTGAACTCCATCCAACAAACTCTTTTCTTCGCATTCAAGGCTCTCCTTCTGACATCAAATCGTTAGCGCATTCAAAGAGGAGACTCAGAGTTCGAGAAGCCCCTTTCTTCCTCTTCCAAAATCTATTTGAGGGCTTCTAACTCTTCTCTTTTCATATTATTTAATATTTGCTTATTAAGAAGCTTTCCTTGTAACTTTTTCCAATCTATTTTCTTACTTGATTCAATCAGAGGATTGAATCAAGGGGTGTAAGGTTTGTTGGTGAGCCGAAGTTAAAAACCAACGGTGTAAGTGTCACACCCCGAACCCGGGGCCCGGGGCGCGAGCAGACGCAGCGCACCTGTAGGGCGGACCCCGCAGGCACGCAAGGCAGATGAATCAGATTCCACATCAATAGCTAAACAAAGATAAATTCCAACTTTCAATTCAAATGTCCATATATACATAAGTTAAAAGAAAAAGTCAATATCTACTAGCTAACTACATCATGATCACTCCACCCCGTAATCCCCATAGTCACATATCATCACCTGTAAAAAATGTAAATAGTAGGAGTGAGCTAACAGCTCAGTAGGCGACATCATGCAATAAAGTCATCATATAACATGTCATAATGCATATAAAAGTAGCTAAACACATAAATCCAAAAATCCACACAATAATCTGTAAACCCAATCCGAGACTCAAAATAACTCAACCGCATGACTACGGCCACATCACCCAGTGGCATGGTTACACCGAAGTGCCAATACAACTCTCCGAAGAGCCGCTCCACTGAGCCAACGCACCACTGTGCCGCACCCCCTGGTGCCAAACTCACGCTCCACCGAGCCGCTCCGAAGAGCAAAACGCACCCCTGTGCCGCCACTATTCTATCACCGGTAGTCGCGGTGTCGGAACTAGTTCCTCAGTACAAGTCGACAGGGCCAACGTATCATCCCATTGGCGGGGCCTAGACTATAGTCACGCGGATTTTAAAAATCAATAAATCAACTTTCTATATCAAAGTCATAATCATACTCCCAACAGTAAAGCACATAACAATTTATGAAATTAAATATTTAATTCTAAATCTAACAATAATGCCAATAATAAATCAATAAATCAACATATGCAAGATACATGTTAAAATTCTACTTTAAAGCAATAAGTCACCTACCTGGGTTCGCTTAAAAATTCCTGCCACAGATATCACGAACCCCTGGTTAAACATAAATATTAATTATTTAATTAATTTAGAAACATAATTTAAACTAATTCCAACCCCTTAAATTCCTAAGTTCAAAGATCCAAGAATGGGTCCCAAAAATCAAGCATAGACCCTAAGAATAAATAGACTAAATCCCAAAAATCAGAATCCTTTAACCCAAAACCAATTGTGGCCCAACACAGATTAGGCCCAACTGAACCAAACCAGATTACAGGTCCAGATCAGATCTCGGGCCCAAACCAACCCAGCCCACAGATCCAATCAGGCCCAACTCAGCCCAAAAACAGTTTCCTAGCCCAACCCAAACCAGGTCTGATCAGACCATAACAAAACCCATTCATGAAATAGGTGGAACCGGTTTACAATATAACCCGGTTCAAGATCTGGTTCCCAAATAAAGCACGGATTTCAAAGCGAGGAAAAACACCCAGGCCGAATAAAGAAGAAGAAGAAGAAGAAGAAGAAGAGAAGAAGAAAGAAGGAAGAGAAGAAGAAGAAGAAGAAGAAGAAGAAGAAGAAGAAGAGGGAAAGGAAGAAGGGGGGGTGGCCGGTGGTTCCGGTCGGCCCTCGGTGGTCGACCGTGGCCCTCGGCGGCGGTGCTCGGCCAGCCGCCGTCGGCCATCCCACCTTCACGGGCGGCGGAAGAGAAGAAGAAGAAGAGGAGAAGGAGAGGAAGAAAAAGAGGAAAGAGAGGGAGCTCGGGCTGAGAAGCCCGGCCCCCCGTTCGCCCATCTCCGGCCGAACCCGTTTCGGCCGGATTGACCCCGGCCGGCCACTGTCGGCCGGCCGAAATTCACCAAGAACTTCCCCCGAAACAGGGGAAGTGAAACCGACTGATTTCCATCATTTTTCTCCCTTAAATCTATATAAAAAAAAAATCTATTTAGTCTTGCTCACCTCCGGTCGTCGACGAGTGGTTCCCCGGCGGCGATGGCGGCTCCGGCAGCGGTGGCGGCTCCGGCGGCGGCAGCGGCTCTCAAGGAAGGGGAAAGAGGAGGAATGGGGCTCTCAGAGAAGAGAAAGAGAGGGAGAGAGAGAGATAGAGAGGGAGAGGGAAGAGGGGAAGAGGGAAGAGGGAAGAGGGGGGGGGTGGTGTGCGGAGATCCCGCTGGCCGTTCGGCCGGCGGGTTCATCGTGGGAAGACCACGATGAATAGACTGAAGTCGGCATCCATTGCCGACTTCAGTTCATTGGGCCCAAGAACGGGCCCAATTTCTGGTCTTTACACTCTAACCAACTAAAAAAAAATTTCGTCCTCGAAATTAAAACATACCTCAATCCGAGAACAAGGCAGAAAACTTCTCTCTCATCTCCTCCTCCAGCTCCCAAGTAGCTTCTCTCTCATTGTGATTGCTCCACTGCACCTTTACATAAGGAATCGTGCGCCTCCTCAAAATTTGATCCTTCCTATCCACTATACGGATAGGCTGCTCAACATAAGAAAGATCTGCGCGGAGCTGCAAAGGTGCCACTTCAATCACATGACTGGGATCAGCAATGTACCTCCTCAACATAGAGACATGAAAAACAGAATGGACCCCCGATAAGGCAGGTGGAAGTGCCAGCTTATAAGCAACAGCTCCAACTCTCTCGAGAATCTCGAATGGTCCCACATATCTGTTGGGAACCCGCCCATGCCGCTGATATTTCAAAACAAAAATCAGATGGCAGCGGAAAGGGGCATGTGCGGGATCGACGTTCATCGCATGAACGTTGTTTCGAGACCTTTCGTAGTTGGGTAAGAATTAAAACTTTTAAAACTATTAGGAAGATCAGATCTTCACCTTGTGCGGGTAGATGATCACCGCAAACTGAAGTTCGTGGTTTAGGATGAAGGTTCGCTTGAAGCCGTTCAAGTGCCCGGCCTCTACGGGTATCCACACGAAGCAGGATCCGATCCAAGCTTTCTATCTCACCGGGGTGCTAGCTCCCTTGCAGAGATAACTTTTGATGGCTGATCTCCTCTCTTTCTTTCAACTCATGAATGTACTTGAGAGGAGGAAGAAGAAGGAAGAAGAAGAGGAAGAAGCAAGGCCCCTGCAGCCTACTTTCTTTTCCCTGCGTTGGAAGGAGGAAAGGAGGAAGAGGAGGGCGCCATGGCTTCTTTTTCCCTTCTTCTTGCTGGCGGCTGAACCAAGGGAGGGAGAGGGTGGCCACGTGATGGAGAGGAGGGGGATTCCTATATCCATTAGGTCAGCCCCCAAGAGTCCTCCTTTTATAACATCTAGGGCTCCTACAAGTTAGGAGCCCTTGATGTATTACCAAAAGGGGCGCCGGCCCCTCTTGTTGCCGCACCAAGAGATCCAAGGAGGAGGGGCGTGAGCCCCTCCCTCTCATGTTGCCCTAATCCTCATCTAATGAGGATTGGGAGGCCCTAATGTGGTTTAGCCTTAATCCAATTAGGCTTAGCCCAAGGGTGAACCAATTTGGATCCAATCTAGGCTAGTCCTAATCCAATTAGGACTTGAATGAACCATGACTCAATTGAACTCTT
Source organism: Phoenix dactylifera (assembly GCF_009389715.1). Taxonomy (NCBI): domain Eukaryota; kingdom Viridiplantae; phylum Streptophyta; class Magnoliopsida; order Arecales; family Arecaceae; genus Phoenix; species Phoenix dactylifera. Next base: position 54,825 of record NW_024067818.1, on the reverse strand, counting down.
CAATCCTAATCCAATTAGGAGTCATGTTGATTCATTAGATTAATAATTAATTTAGACTTAAGGAATCCTAATCCAATTAGGATGTATTTAATTTTAGTCCTAATCCAATTAGGACTCTATTTGAATCCGAAGTCCTAATCCAATTAGGATTTCTAGGAATCCTACTCCAAGTAGGAATCTAATTTTAATTCAAAATTTCTAATCTCATTAGGATTGTAGGAATCCTATTCCAAGTAGGAATCCCAGTCCTACTCCAACTAGGATTCCCAGTCCTAATACAATTAGGACTCTAGGTATCCTACTCGAAGTAGGACTCTTGTTTCAAGTCCAATTAATTAATTCCCTTTGTTCCTTCTTCAACTTCTTATCAATCAAATTGATTACTTGTGATTCCTAATCACAATTTCAACCATCGGATCGGTCAATACTTCTAGTGTGTGTGACCCCATAGGTTCTATTCTGACTGGTAGTGAGATATATTGTGATCTCTATCATTATATCATTGAAAACTCCTTTCAATGGGTTGGAACGATTCCAACTCAACTCGTTAGGGTTTATCGATCATCAAGATAATCCCTATGAGTCCCACCATCCACCAGTGACACCTAGCAGCATGTAGTGGCTACCCAGCAGAATGGAATGATGAACCTCTAGGTGCAGTTAACATGTGATAGAGTCCTACTATCGTGGATCCCTACAGGACGGAGGTCATGGACAACTCGTCAAACCCCATCGTCTGTCATATGTCAAGATTTATTCGACTCGAGTTCGCTAATGGAAAACTCTTTTTCCACTTTATATTACTGCCCTGGCCAAGGTCTTAGAACTCAGTCTAACAAATCACATAGGATCACTCCTCTTCTATCAAGGTCGATAGATTCCTTATAGGTGCATACCCTACTCCTACAGTGAACTTACTGCAGCCAATCTACACTGCATGGACCCATATGGCTAGAGACCATGTATGTGTGCAGTCAAACTACAATAACCTCACTGTGAGTAGCCGAAGCACCGCAGGTCAAAGGACTAGTCACACTACTGCAACATCAAGCAAGTCACTGACGAGTGGATAGACATCCAAGTGACTTCTTGTCTTGGTCACGCTCAGTACCCTTGTTCTCTAACAAGCACCTGCACTATCACTTCAGTGTCCCTACACTGTGGACTCAAGTCTCGTCCATCCAGAAGGAAAGTGATCTGTGCACTGATCGGATCGATCACCGTCCTCGTGATGATCCATTGATCAGGAGCATTTAGAAATTAATCACCAATGATACATGGCTTAAATTCTCAACTCTTGAGAATATGTATCATCATCTTATTAATTCCTTGGACGATTCATAGACACATAAATAATATGAATGAAAAGATGCCTTTTATTTATTCAATAATAAATAGTCAAGTACAAAATTATGTCCCTAGAATCAACAATGTGTCAGCCAAATTGGCTTCTAGGGCATACATCTAACAATATCTCGGGCTGAGCTTACCCCGAACTCCAAATCGCATTACCCTTTTAGAAGGGGACACTCTGAGAAAAACATGATCTCCGATTTGGAATTCCAGATCCCGCCTCCTGATATCAGCATAACTCTTCTGTCTGCTCTGAGCTGCCCGAAGTCGTTCTCTGATCAGCTGAACCTTCTCCACTGTCTGCTGAATAATCTCTGGACCCAGAATTTTCCTCTCCCCCACATCATCCCAACAAATAAGAGATCCATAGAATCAACAACATTCTCCTGAAACTAACTCAAGTATTTCATCATAATGCCTTTTAGAACAAATATTAATGATCTTAACCAGTTTCAAAATAAGTCAAACCACCACACTTCCGCTGCACACTCTGATTTAATTCATTTAATTCTCTAAAGTCACAAAATAATTTCTGACTAAAGTATCACTTTGCATTGAGACTAAGAAACTCCAAATTTCAAATTTCCAAGTAGAACTAGAGCAAAACCTCTAGATCTTTTTGTCCTCAATTTATATAGAGTATAGTTATCATAACCAACCCCCAATCCTTTAGTCAAGTTTAAGGTCACTACGTGATCTCCACAACCTTCTTAGAATCCAAAAAAATATCTAAGTTTAATTTAAAGGGGGTAATTCTTGTATTTCCTTAGCAATTTAATTAGAAAATCTACATTGATTTTCCTTCCAACAGAATTTACTTCAAATTCAATAGGTTAGATCTGTTGAGCCAATACCACTATGAGTAGGAATTAACTCTATCGATCTCCAGATCTTTCTTCACCAAGATTCTTAACATCCATCAACAATGCTATATATGATAATTCATGTAAGCATCTCATGACCGAAGTCTCTACTCAATATGACATCTATTAGTGGCTTCATCAACAATGACAAAAGATCCCTGCTCAAATCTTAAATCTAGGCTCGAGTTTTAGATTAACACATCCAATAATCTCCAACAATTATAAGAAAATTCAGGAGCCCAATCCAAACATGCGAATTCAAATAATTAGAATTCTCCCATCAATATGCATACTCTATGGCCTCAAAATAATCAAATACATCCATAGGAAATAGACCTATTTGCAATATCCAACATGCCAACACCAGATATAATCCACATACATTTTCAACTTCGAAGAACGTTCATTTCAATATTATGAAATCTCCTTAGCTTACTCCAATACTAAATCAACGTACAAATCCCACTCTAATAATTAGCAGCAAAACCAAAAGTATGATCACATTAAAACCCCCATCAAATTTGAACTTTCAAATCATTTAAATAATATCTAAACATGGTATACTCGATATGCCATTGTTGACCTATACTTATCTTAGGTCAAACCTCTCTTATTATGATCAAAGACAATTTATACTTTCCTTCCGTATGCATCGAAAACCAAACCGATGCATACATTTTATCACAATGCCCAGTGATCTTACAGCTTAAACACTGAATTTAATTGTCATGTCCTAAGTGGTCATAACCTTAAGCTATGATATATTTCTGTCACGATCCCTAGTGATCTTAAACATATGCTCAGATTCCAACTGGTCACATTTTCCAATAATCTTAAACCTCAAACTTTAGTGCCACTAAGGCCACAGTCCCTAGTGGTCTTAAACCTTATATTATAATATCATTCTTGTTACAATCTCAAGTGATTATAACCCAAATCTCTGATAGTTTTTCTATCATAATTCTCCACTGATACTCGCCTGAACATAAACCCTAGGATACCTTAACCTTAAGCTCTGATACCAATAAATCTGTCACACCCCGAACCCGGGGCCCGGGGCGCGAGCAGACGCCGCGCACCTGTAGGGCGGACCCCGCAGGCACGCAAGGCAGATGAATCAGATTCCACATCAATAGCTAAACAAAGATAAATTCCAACTTTCAATTCAAATGTCCATATATACATAAGTTAAAAGAAAAAGTCAATATCTACTAGCTAACTACATCATGATCACTCCATCCCGTAATCCCCATAGTCACATATCATCACCTGTAAAAAATGTAAATAGTAGGAGTGAGCTAACAGCTCAGTAGGCGACATCATGCAATAAAGTCATCATATAACATGTCATAATGCATATAAAAGTAGCTAAACACATAAATCCAAAAATCCACACAATAATCTGTAAACCCAATCCGAGACTCAAAATAACTCAACCGCATGACTACGGCCACATCACCCAGTGGCATGGTTACACCGAAGTGCCAATACAACTCTCCGAAGAGCCGCTCCACTGAGCCAACGCACCACTGTGCCGCACCCCCTGGTGCCAAACTCACGCTCCACCGAGCCGCTCCGAAGAGCAAAACGCACCCCTGTGCCGCCACTATTCTATCACCGGTAGTCGCGGTGTCGGAACTAGTTCCTCAGTACAAGTCGACAGGGCCAACGTATCATCCCATTGGCGGGGCCTAGACTATAGTCACGCGGATTTTAAAAATCAATAAATCAACTTTCTATATCAAAGTCATAATCATACTCCCAACAGTAAAGCACATAACAATTTATGAAATTAAATATTTAATTCTAAATCTAACAATAATGCCAATAATAAATTAATAAATCAACATATGCAAGATACATGTTAAAATTCTACTTTAAAGCAATAAGTCACCTACCTGGGTTCGCTTAAAAATTCCTGCCACAGATATCACGAACCCCTGGTTAAACATAAATATTAATTATTTAATTAATTTAGAAACATAATTTAAACTAATTCCAACCCCTTAAATTCCTAAGTTCAAAGATCCAAGAATGGGTCCCCAAAATCAAGCATAGACCCTAAGAATAAATAGACTAAATCCCAAAAATCAGAATCCTTTAACCCAAAACCAATTGTGGCCCAACACAGATTAGGCCCAACTAAACCAAACCAGATTACAGGTCCAGATCAGATCTCGGGCCCAAACCAACCCAGCCCACAGATCCAATCATGCCCAACTCAGCCCAAAAACAGTTTCCTAGCCCAACCCAAACCAGGTCTGATCAGACCATAACAAAACCCATTCATGAAATAGGTGGAACCGGTTTACAATATAACCCGGTTCAAGATCTGGTTCCCAAATAAAGCACGGATTTCAAAGCGAGGAAAAACACCCAGGCCGAATAAAGAAGAAGAAGAAGAAGAAGAAGAAGAGAAGAAGAAAGAAGGAAGAGAAGAAGAAGAAGAAGAAGAAGAAGAGGGAAAGGAAGAAGGGGGGGTGGCCGGTGGTTCCGGTCGGCCCTCGGTGGTCGACCGTGGCCCTCGGCGGCGGCGCTCGGCCAGCCGCCGTCGGCCATCCCACCTTCACGGGCGGCGGAAGAGAAGAAGAAGAAGAGGAGAAGGAGAGGAAGAAAAAGAGGAAAGAGAGGGAGCTCGGGCTGAGAAGCCCGGCCCCCCGTTCGCCCATCTCCGGCCGAACCCGTTTCGGCCGGATTGACCCCGGCCGGCCACTGTCGGCCGGCCGAAATTCACCAAGAACTTCCCCCGAAACAGGGAAAGTGAAACCGACTGATTCCCATCATTTTTCTCCCTTAAATCTATACAAAAAAAAATCTATTTAGTCTTGCTCACCTCCGGTCGTCGACGAGTGGTTCCCCGGCGGCGATGGCGGCTCCGGCAGCGGCGGCGGCTCCGGCGGCAGCAGCGGCTCTCAAGGAAGGGGAAAGAGGAGGAATGGGGCTCTCAGAGAAGAGAAAGAGAGGGAGAGAGAGAGAGATAGAGAGGGAGAGGGAAGAGGGGAAGAGGGAAGAGGGAAGAGGGGGGTGTTGGGAACCCGCCCATGCCGCTGATATTTCAATAATTTTTCAGATGGCAGCGGAATCGGCATGCACGGGATCGACGTTCATCGCATGAACGTTGTTTCGAGACCTTTCGTAATTAGGTAAGAATTAAAACTTTTAAAACTATTAGGAAGATCAAATCTTCACCTTGCGCGGGTAGATGATCACCGCAAATCTGAATTCGTGGTTTTGGAAGAGGGTTCGCTTGAAGCCGTTCAAACGTCCGGCCTCTACGGGTATCCACACGAAGTAGAGGACCGATCAAATCTTTCTTGTCTTCCCGGGGTGCTAGCTCCTTTGCAAAGACTTCTTTTGATGGCTGATCTCCTCTCTTTCAATCAACCCTTGATTGTGCTTGAGAGGAGGAAGAAGAAGGATGAAGATGAGGAAGAAGAAAGAACCCCACGCAGCCTTCTTTTGTTCCTTGCGTTGGATGAAGGAAGGAAAGGGGAGGAGGCCGCCAACACTTGGAGATCCTTTTCCCTTGCTTGCGGCTGAACTAAGAGAGGAGAGGGGCTGGTGGCGGCAGCAAGAGGGGGAAGAGAGCACACACCTAGGGCGCCGGCCCTAGGTCCCTTTTTATAAGCATCAAGGGCTCCTACAAGTTAGGAGCCCTTGACAACCTTCTTTCTTTGGAGCGCCGGCCCCTTCTCTCTTCTTGTCGCCTTAACCAATTGGAGAGGGGCTGATGCCCCTCTTACTTGGTTAGCCTAATCCTCTTCCAAAGAGGATTAGGTGCCTCTCTCATGGTTTAATCCTAATCTAATTAGGATTAGCTAATTTTGGGTTCAATCTATGCTAGTCCTAATCCAATTAGGACTTGAATGAACCATGACTCAATTGAACTCTTCAATCCTAATCCAATTAGGAGTCATGTTGATTCATTAGATTAATAATTAATTTAGACTTAAGGAATCCTAATCCAATTAGGATGTATTTAATTTTAGTCCTAATCCAATTAGGACTCTATTTGAATCCGAAGTCCAAATCTAATTAGGATTTCTAGGAATCCTACTCCAAGTAGGAATCCAATTTTAATTCAAAATTTCTAATCTCATTAGGATTGTAGGAATCCTATTCCAAGTAGGAATCCCAGTCCTACTCCAACTAGGATTTCCAGTCCTAATCCAATTAGGACTCTAGGAATCCTACCCGAAGTAGGATTTGTGTTTAAGTCCAATTAATTAATTCCCTTTGTTCCTTCTTCAACTTCTTATCAATCAAATTGATTACTCGTGATTCCTAATCACGATTTCAACCATCGGATCGGTCAATACTTCTAGTGTGTGTGACCCCATAGGTTCTACTCTGACTGGTAGTGAGATATATTATGATCTCTATCACAATATCATTGAAAACTCCTTTCAATGGGTTGGAACGATTCCAACTCAACTCATTAGGGTTTATCGATCATCAAGATAATCCCTATGAGTCCCACCATCCACCAGTGACACCTAGCAGCATGTAGTGGCTACCCAGTAGAATAGAAAGATGAACCTCTAGGTGCAGTTAACATGTGATACAGTCCTACTATCGTGGATCCCTACAGGACGGAGGTCATGGACAACTCGTCAAACCCCATCGTCTGTCATATGTCAAGATTTATTCGACTCGAGTTCGATAGTGGAAAACTCTTTCTCCACTTTATATTACTGCCCTGGCCAAGGTCTTAGAACTCAGTCTAACAAATCACATAGGATCACTCCTCTTCTATCAAGGTCGATAGATTCCTTATAGGTGCATACCCTACTCCTACAGTGAACTTACTGCAGCCAATCTACACTGCATGGACCCATATGGCTAGAGACCATGTATGTGTGCAGTCAAACTACAATAACCTCACTGTGAGTAGCCGAAGCACCGCAGGTCAAAGGACCAGTCACACTACTGCAACATCAAGCAAGTCACTGACGAGTGGATAGACATCCAAGTGACTTCTTGTCTTGGTCACGCTCAGTACCCTTGTTCTCTAACAAGCACCTGCACTATCACTTCAGTGTCCCTACACTGTGGACTCAAGTCTCATCCATCCAGAAGGAAAGTGATCTGTGCACTGATCGGATCGATCACCGTTCTCGTGATGATCCATTGATCAGGAGCATTTAGAAATTAATCACCAATGATACATGGCTCAAATTCTCAACTCTTGAGAATATGTATCATCATCTTATTAATTTCTTGGACGATTCATAGACACATAAACAATATGAATGAAAAGATGCCTTTTATTTATTCAATAATAAATAGTCAAGTACAAAATTATGTCCCTAGAATCAACAATGTGTCAGCCAAATTGGCTTCTAGGGCATACATCTAACAATCTCCCACTTGCACTAAAGCCAATTGGTCATATATTTTAGGCCCATCTTCTCAAGGTGGGCTTCAGTCTTTTGCTGACTCAGCTGCTTAGTGAACGGGTCTGCCACGTTATCCGCGGAGTCTACTCTCTGCACCTCTACATATTTCTTCTCCACATAGTCGCGTATGAGGTGAAAGCGCCGCTCTATATGCTTAGACTTCTGATGAGACCTTGGCTCCTTAGCAAGGGCTATGGCGCCATTATTATCGCAGTAGAGTGTTATGGCATCTGATGTCATCACATCCAACTCTGCAATGAATTTCTTGAACCAGAAGCCTTCCTTAGCAGCTTCAGAGGCGGCGATGTATTCAGCTTCCATAGTAGAATCAGCAATGATCGGTTGTTTAGAACTCTTCCAATTCACCGCACCACCATTGCACAAGAACACGTATCCAGATGTTGACTTCCTGTCATCGACATCAGTCATGAAGTCTGAATCTGTGTACCCTTCTACCTTTAACTCTGATGATCCTCCAAAAACCAAGAATAAATCTTTAGTTCTTCTCAAGTACTTAAGAATATTCTTCACAGCTGTCCAGTGTTCTTCACCTGGATTCGACTGATATCTGCTTGTGACACTCACAGCAAGAGCTATATCAGGTCGTGTACATAGCATGGCATACATGAGGCTTCCTATTGCCGATGCATAAGGAATCTTGCTCATGCGTTGAATCTCTTCAGATGTGTTGGGGCACATCTTCTTGGAGAGATGAATTCCATGCCTTAGGGGTAAGAGACCCCTCTTGGAGTTTTTCATGCTGAACCTCTTCAGCACCTCCTCTATGTACATTTTCTGTGACAGGCCAAGCATCCTTTTAGATCTATCTCTATAGACCTTTATTCCCAAAATATAGGATGCTTCCCCAAGGTCTTTCATAGAGAATTCTTTTGACAACCAGACCTTAACCGAGGTTAGCATGGGAATATCATTCCCTATTAGGAGAATGTCATCTACGTACAGTACGAGAAAAACGACAGCACTCCCACTAACCTTTTTGTAAACACACGGTTCCTCTTCGTTTTTGATGAAATCAAACGTTTTGATTGCGTCATCGAAACGAGTGTTCCAACTCCGAGATGCTTGCTTTAGTCCATAGATGGACCTTTGCAGCTTGCAGACCTTGTGATCTCCATCACTGGAAGTGAAACCCAAAGGCTGTTCCATATAGATATCTTCATCAAGATATCCATTCAGGAAAGCAGTTTTCACATCCATCTGCCAAATTTCATAATCATGAAATGCTGCAATGGCAAGCAATGTTCGGATGGATTTTAGCATGGCAACAGGTGAAAAAGTCTCCTGATAGTCAATGCCTTCGCGCTGACTATACCCTTTCGCCACAAGCCTTGCCTTATAGGTCTCTACCTCTCCATCCGAACCTATCTTCCTTTTGTAGATCCATTTGCATCCAATAGGTACAATACCTTCTGGTGGATCTACTAAGGTCCAGACTTGGTTGGAACGCATGGAGTCTAACTCTGACTTCATAGCTTCCAGCCATTTCTCGGAATCGACATCAGATATCGCCTCGTTGTAGGTTTTGGGATCCTGTATGTGATCCCTATCTCCCACCAGGAACATTTCCTCGGTATCCTCTTCTAGTATACCTAAGTATCTATCGGGAGGATGGGAGACCCTACTAGATCTACGAGGTGGTCGAGGGACATCGTGTACTGGCTCTGTATGAATGGGTTCAATAGGATCCATGACTCGTTGCTTTTCAGAGACTTTCTCTTCAAGCTCAATTTTCCTCCCACTGCCTCTATCAAGGATAAACTGATTTTCCAAAAAGATGGCATGACGGCTCACAAACACATTGTGATCCTCTGAGACGTAAAAATTGTATCCTAATGACTCTTTAGGATATCCTATAAAACGAGCACTTATGGTCCTGGCCTCTAACTTGTCCGCCTGTAGTCTCTTGACATGGGCCGGACATCCCCAAATCTTGAGATGACCCAGACTTGGTTTCTTACCATGCCATATCTCATACGGTGTGGTAGGAACGGATTTAGAGGGAACTCTATTCAATAAATAAATCGCTGTGAGTAAGGCATCTCCCCAAAGGAACATAGGTAAATCAGTGAAGCTCATCATGGACCTGACCATGTCCAACAGGGTCCGATTCCTCCTCTCTGACACCCCGTTGAGTTGAGGTGTACCCGGAGGTGTCCATTGTGAGACTATGCCGTTTTCTTTGAGATAGTCCCGGAATTCCCCACTAAGGTATTCTCCTCCTCGATCTGATCGAAGAGCCTTAAGAGGTTTTCCAGTTTGTTTTTCTACTTCATTCTTGAACTCTTTGAACTTTTCAAAGGATTCAGACTTGTGTCTCATAAGATACACATACCCATACCGTGAATAATCATCGGTAAAGGTAATGAAGTAAGAATAACGTCCCCTGGCTAGCACATCGAATGGGCCACATACATCTGTATGTATTAGGGTAAGTATTTCAGTGGTCCTCTCCCCATGTCCTACAAAGGGCAGTCTAGCCATTTTTCCTTGAAGACAGGACTCGCAAACTGGATATGACTCGGAAGTCAATGAGCCGAGAAGCCCATCTTTATCCATTTTGTTCATCCTATCCTCTCCAATATGGCCAAGTCTGAGGTGCCACAAATATCTTTGGTTTATCTCATCTCTGGATCTTTTGGATCCTTTGGCACTCATATCTTGCTCGGTAACATTCACAGATACATCTATATGTAAATGATAGAGACTGTCGATCATGAAACCACGTGCGACTATTTTATTTCTTAAATAAATAGAACAGCAGTCTTTGTCAAATGTAAAAACATGATCTTCCTGTGCTAGACATGAAACAGAAATCAAATTTCTGCTAGCAACAGGTACATAATAGCAGTCTCTAAGTATTAAACTAAATCCAGACGGTAGTCGCAGATGGTAGGTGCCCACAGCCACAGCAGCAACTTTTGCCCCGTTGCCAACCCGAAGGGTTACCGCACCTTCCGCCAGCCTTCTACTTTCCTTTAGACCCTGCATGGTAGTGCACAGATGAGCACTAGAACCAGAATCTATAACCCAACTAGAAGTAGAAGAAACCGTTAGATTAGTTTCAATTATGAGCAAGTCTATACCTTCTGAAGGTGTGTCACCTTTCTTGTTCTTCAGGCTCTCGAGGTATGAAGGACAGTTTCTCTTCCAGTGGCCTTCGACATTGCAGTGGAAACATTTTCCTTTGTCGTTAGCCTTTTTCTTTTGAACTTCCTTCTTTGGCTTCTTGTCTTTCTTCTGCTTCTTAGCAGGCTTCTTTTTCTTCCAAGTAGACTTTCTCTTGGAACCAGAAGTCAACTCAGCAGCAAGGACATTGCCCCTTGAACCTTTCAAGGCTCCCTCAGCAATTACCAACATGTTGATTAGTTCAGTCTTAGTGCATTCAATCTTATTCATGTGGTAGTTTACTATAAACTGACCAAATGAATCAGGAAGTGACTGTAGGATCAAATCCACTTGTAATTCCTTGTGCATGTCCATACCGAGCTTCTCAAGCTCCTCTAGGTCCTTGATCATGGTCAGACCGTGATCATGGACAGACTGCCCCTCACGCATCTTCGCTTTGAAGAGCCTCTTGGACACTTCAAAACGAGCTGTGCGACTCTGCTCACCATACAACTCTTGCAGGTGTGCCAGTATGTCCCTAGCAGTCTTTATATTTTCATGCTGGCATTGGAGTTCATTAGACATGGATGCCATCATATAGCATTTTACTCTAATGTCATCATCCAACCACCTTTTATGCATTTCACGCTGAACATCAGTAGGACGTGCTGGTAGTGTGGGGATATCTGAATCGAGTATGTAGCCTATCTTCTCACAGTCCAAAACTATTTTGAGATTTCTAAGCCAGTCTTTGTAATTGGTTCCGGTCAGTCGGTTGGTCTCAAGAATACGGGTCAAAGGGTTTGAAGCTGACATTGTATCTGCAGAGAGTAAAGATTCTAGTTAGACTTTTGTACCTGATCCTAATCTGTTCTAAGGACTTTTAGAACAAATGTAACTCCCACTATTTTCTCGAATTCCTCACACTCCCCTGGTAGGAAAAACGGAAATCCCACACGACTAGGGTTTCTAGTGGGTACTGCGGTCCCACCGATTTATATGCCACCTCACCTAACAGTTATTGGTGACACATAGATGGATGAGTGTACAACTCTTGTACAATGCTTCTCAAGCATGTTGCAGTGTAACTTGGTCTCTAAGCCATGAAGACCTCACCTAACAGTTATTGGTCCCATTTCTTAGTTAAGTCAGACCCACCGTATAACCGTAGGAATAAAGTCGTCATTGGGTCCTCACCTAACAGTTATTGGTGCCCAACCCCACCTTTACCCTACAACATCTCATGTCTATAGAGAGGTCCAGCCCCCGATGCAACTTGACCACTGTGTCCAGCCGAGACAAATCAACATCAGAAAGGCCTTAGCAGCTCTACTACAGTGGAAGACCTATTGACTTAATATTGGTTAATCAGGTCTTAGTGTTTGCAACTTGAGCCCTTCATAAGAGGTAATCGAACAATTGGCCAGGTAAGCAGGTGGGAGGCTCCCCTTACTCAGAGAGTAAGGTCCTAATTAAGTAACCACCTTTCATGCTTTCCTAGACACCAATTAGATCAATTAATCTAATATGACTTGCTCATGTCGGTTCACTCTCGACTTGATTGAGGAGGTTTTGATTTAGGTCTCAATTGGGTTTGCTACATCACATGTAAACCTATCTACCCGACTCGCATTTACATCACATGCAAACGGCACATCACAGGCAGTTATAATCGCAGCATCAAATTAAAGCTAAACTTTAACTAGGTGATGATCATGGATTCTAATTAGGTCGTATTACAAGCACATGCACATCAATCGATCAAGTGGTCTTCAACTCTTGAATTGGTTCCAAGCCTCCTTGATTCGATCCTTGATCAACTCTTGATCCCATCGCCATCAACCGCTTAGATCACCTTTCATCTCATGCCTTTGCTTCAACTTGATCGTTGATGTACATCACATCACAGAAATACAACCAGATGTAAAATAAAAATAAAAATAATTTACATCTCCTTTTAGGAGGCACGCAGGCCTCTCAAAACATCAAACAAGATGCATGCAAGCATCTGAAAAATTACATGACATCGCAGATCACATCGCAGGTCATTACATTTGATACCAAAAGGGTTTGAATCCTATGATCATCACCGTATGCAACAATTATAATTTTCAGATCTGAAAACTAACTGATTGTATCATGACATAGGTCGCTGATCATGCTAATCATGATTCTAAACTTTGTAATCCCATTAACAATGCATTTAGAATCATCTTTTTATCACATAAAAATCAGCATGCAAAAAATCAGCACCCCTGAAAAATCTGCATGCAGAATTTTTCAGCATGCATGATCATTCAATTTTCAGATCTATTATGCCTTTAGATATTTAATTCTTACCTTAATCTACGAAGCCTAGGCTCTGATACCACTGTTGGGAACCCGCCCATGCCGCTGATATTTCAATAATTTTTCAGATGGCAGCGGAATCGGCATGCACGGGATCGACGTTCATCGCATGAACGTTGTTTCGAGACCTTTCGTAATTAGGTAAGAATTAAAACTTTTAAAACTATTAGGAAGATCAAATCTTCACCTTGCGCGGGTAGATGATCACCGCAAATCTGAATTCGTGGTTTTGGAAGAGGGTTCGCTTGAAGCCGTTCAAACGTCCGGCCTCTACGGGTATCCACACGAAGTAGAGGACCGATCAAATCTTTCTTGTCTTCCCGGGGTGCTAGCTCCCTTGCAAAGACTTCTTTTGATGGCTGATCTCCTCTCTTTCAATCAACCCTTGATTGTGCTTGAGAGGAGGAAGAAGAAGGATGAAGATGAGGAAGAAGAAAGAACCCCACGCAGCCTTCTTTTGTTCCTTGCGTTGGATGAAGGAAGGAAAGGGGAGGAGGCCGCCAACACTTGGAGATCCTTTTCCCTTGCTTGCGGCTGAACTAAGAGAGGAGAGGGGCTGGTGGCGGCAGCAAGAGGGGGAAGAGAGCACACACCTAGGGCGCCGGCCCTAGGTCCCTTTTTATAAGCATCAAGGGCTCCTACAAGTTAGGAGCCCTTGACAACCTTCTTTCTTTGGAGCGCCGGCCCCTTCTCTCTTCTTGTCGCCTTAACCAATTGGAGAGGGGCTGATGCCCCTCTTACTTGGTTAGCCTAATCCTCTTCCAAAGAGGATTAGGTGCCTCTCTCATGGTTTAATCCTAATCTAATTAGGATTAGCTAATTTTGGGTTCAATCTATGCTAGTCCTAATCCAATTAGGACTTGAATGAACCATGACTCAATTGAACTCTTCAATCCTAATCCAATTAGGAGTCATGTTGATTCATTAGATTAATAATTAATTTAGACTTAAGGAATCCTAATCCAATTAGGATGTATTTAATTTTAGTCCTAATCCAATTAGGACTCTATTTGAATCCGAAGTCCAAATCTAATTAGGATTTCTAGGAATCCTACTCCAAGTAGGAATCCAATTTTAATTCAAAATTTCTAATCTCATTAGGATTGTAGGAATCCTATTCCAAGTAGGAATCCCAGTCCTACTCCAACTAGGATTTCCAGTCCTAATCCAATTAGGACTCTAGGAATCCTACCCGAAGTAGGATTTGTGTTTAAGTCCAATTAATTAATTCCCTTTGTTCCTTCTTCAACTTCTTATCAATCAAATTGATTACTCGTGATTCCTAATCACGATTTCAACCATCGGATCGGTCAATACTTCTAGTGTGTGTGACCCCATAGGTTCTACTCTGACTGGTAGTGAGATATATTATGATCTCTATCACAATATCATTGAAAACTCCTTTCAATGGGTTGGAACGATTCCAACTCAACTCATTAGGGTTTATCGATCATCAAGATAATCCCTATGAGTCCCACCATCCACCAGTGACACCTAGCAGCATGTAGTGGCTACCCAGTAGAATAGAAAGATGAACCTCTAGGTGCAGTTAACATGTGATACAGTCCTACTATCGTGGATCCCTACAGGACGGAGGTCATGGACAACTCGTCAAACCCCATCGTCTGTCATATGTCAAGATTTATTCGACTCGAGTTCGATAGTGGAAAACTCTTTCTCCACTTTATATTACTGCCCTGGCCAAGGTCTTAGAACTCAGTCTAACAAATCACATAGGATCACTCCTCTTCTATCAAGGTCGATAGATTCCTTATAGGTGCATACCCTACTCCTACAGTGAACTTACTGCAGCCAATCTACACTGCATGGACCCATATGGCTAGAGACCATGTATGTGTGCAGTCAAACTACAATAACCTCACTGTGAGTAGCCGAAGCACCGCAGATCAAAGGACCAGTCACACTACTGCAACATCAAGCAAGTCACTGACGAGTGGATAGACATCCAAGTGACTTCTTGTCTTGGTCACGCTCAGTACCCTTGTTCTCTAACAAGCACCTGCACTATCACTTCAGTGTCCCTACACTGTGGACTCAAGTCTCATTCATCCAGAAGGAAAGTGATCTGTGCACTGATCGGATCGATCACCGTTCTCGTGATGATC
Source organism: Phoenix dactylifera (assembly GCF_009389715.1). Taxonomy (NCBI): domain Eukaryota; kingdom Viridiplantae; phylum Streptophyta; class Magnoliopsida; order Arecales; family Arecaceae; genus Phoenix; species Phoenix dactylifera. Next base: position 39,609 of record NW_024067818.1, on the reverse strand, counting down.
CATTGATCAGGAGCATTTAGAAATTAATCACCAATGATACATGGCTCAAATTCTCAACTCTTGAGAATATGTATCATCATCTTATTAATTTCTTGGACGATTCATAGACACATAAACAATATGAATGAAAAGATGCCTTTTATTTATTCAATAATAAATAGTCAAGTACAAAATTATGTCCCTAGAATCAACAATGTGTCAGCCAAATTGGCTTCTAGGGCATACATCTAACAGGGGGGTGGTGTGCGGAGATCCCGCTGGCCGTTCGGCCGGCGGGTTCATCGTGGGAAGACCACGATGAATAGACTGAAGTCGGCATCCATTGCCGACTTCAGTTCATTGGGCCCAAGAACGGGCCCAATTTCTGGTCTTTACAGTAAGGGTTCGATTGTGATCCCGGGAAAACAATCGGATGGTTCTAGTTAGTGAGCCTGTGAAAACCGACCGAGTTCGTTGTGATCTCGTGAAAACAACAAGTTGGGTTGTGAACTTGTAAAACAACTGGCTGTAATCCTAGGAATTAGAGTGAACTCCCAAGTGAAGCTTGGGGAGTGGACGTAGGAGCAAAGGTTAGTTCCGAACCACTATAAAACCTCTTGTGTTTGTAATTGGTTCATTGTCTCTTCCATCCTCTCCACTCACTACTACTAGTAATCTATTTAATCTGCCTGCAATAATCTTAATTAGTTACTCATTAAGCTTTAATTTGCAATTATTACTTAAAACCCAATTCACCCCCCTCTTGGGTTGTCTTCTTGGGCAACACTTGTCCTCAAAGTTTTCTCATAAAGGATGAGCTGATTCTTTCGAATCAACCTCACTCAATCAGAAGGATCGGGCAACTCTAAGGAGAAGTTTTGAGGAATAAAAAACTTGACTCAAATCTAATCAAGGTTAGACTCTTCCAAGATATATTTTTCAGTATCTGGACCTGAGACAACCTCAGTTTGGGTTCTATCTGAAGCCATGAAAGCTCAGTCTAGCAAGCCCTGACCCGCTCTCTCAATATCCATGAAGCAGTCATCAAGAGATGGATCCATTGTGGAAGAAGAAAGACAAAAAGAGAAAGAAGAGAAAGGAAAGAAGGCCCAAGGAAAGCCCATAATGAAGCCTTAAGAAGAACCTATCAAAAATCCACTGCTGCAAAAAAACTCCGGTGAACCCACGAGACTATGTTAGAAGCACAAGGAGGAAACTGCCACAGGCTAAACCTTGATATCTCTCTCTTTGAGTCTCAGAACACAAGATATTGATGTAGGAGAGATGCACCAGTCTCCTAACTTATATAAAGCCTGAAACGACCTAGATCGGCATGTCGACCCACCTACCCTACCCGATCCTCACCACATGCCGCTCACATGTTTGCTCCCAGATGGTCACTCGGATCACAATTGGCCCCTAAATGTCTAAATATTGCACCAATATTTCCACTATGAATGACGACGCTTCAGAAAGCACATAAGTAGGCATGTTCCTCATAAATGCAGTATCCTAAAGATCTCTATAGCGAAATTAAAGGGACAACCACTATGGTGCAATAACATAGCTTGATTTGGCCTCACGGGTCACCTTGGTTGGTCGGCCTAACTTGAAAGTCTACTTCTACTGTTTGAGCTAACGAGTTAGCTTAGCCTTGAAACTAGGAGGCAAGCGATATGCCTCGTAATTGACTACAACTAATATGGCAGACCAACCAATTAGATCCCTCCATGAAGCCTCCATTGAATCAATCGAAGCTCGCCATGTGGATAGCCTAGAAGCGCACAGAGAGTCCTCCAAATTCCAAAATCTCTCTCCATCTGGCAATGCCTCGGCCATAATTGCGAGTGATTTCCTTAATCGCACCAATGAGATGCACGGAGCATGATGCATGAGCGAAAGGACCATGCATGATCTTCGGGACATGCGATGTTCTTGCCAAAGGCAGCTGATCCGCATGCCTAAATTCTTCGGCGATGGGCATTAACTCTCGCGCATACAATCCAATTCTAGAAGACCCTCCAAGTAAGTACTTTCAAGCTCTAATCCACCTCTGTGCTGTCACTACCATTCTCACATTACCTCCATTGTTTCTTGAGATTCTGTTTGACTTAGGCATCAGAAAGTCCCCCATTGGATACTATCTGGTAAGAGAACGTCTTCATCTTTACTGTTTTAGGCCGAGCCCGACACCAGAGCGAAGGTCCAAGCAAAGTCTCCACTTTCCACTACTATCTTAAGCATATCGCACCCTTCTGCCAACCTTCATGGCCTGAACAGTCAATGACCAAGCCCTCCAACAATCAGCTGGTTCGATACCTTGATCGTATCGATTCTTAACGGCAATAGATACTAAAGCCAATAGTTTTTTTACATAAGATATGAAAAGGTAATAATCTTCTTTTAATAGTAAGCCGAAGTAAGGATTTTGACATTTAAAACGAAACAAACTTTTCAAAAGGCTCAAAGACCATTCTTAATAAACCTACCAAAGTTAAGGAATTATAGAAAGATATCATAGAAAATTATCTAGTAGACTTCCATCTCCAAATATTTTTATCCATCAATGTGGAAGTTTCAATGCCACTTAGAAGACATAATATTTAATAAAATTCTAGAGAAAACTCAAAATCAACAAATTTACAAAAAAAGAAAAAAACTCCAGCAAAAGATACCATTAGCCCAAGAATTTAAAACTTGGTATGTTGATTTGGTTGGTTAAAATATGTGCAAGTTTTCCAATATACCAACTGAATTCTAAATCAGTCTTTTACAAGTTCATTAGATTTTACTCAAAGCTTGTTCAACCATTGCCTAAAATTTATCTGAGATCATCATTATGCCAATGTCAATTATATATCAAAATTAGACTTTTATAGACTGAAATTCTTTAAAAACTTGTGCAATTATGCATTCAAACTTGTGCTATCTTATCATTTTGTCAATATGTACTCTGTAGTAAAATCATTCTTTTATAAACTTGTACGAATTTGATCCATAGCTTATGCAACCATTAGTTAAAACTTATTTGAGCCTTATCATTATATAAATAATAATTGAAAAATGCAAGTTTTACTCTTGTGCAAACTCATAAATACATAAAATGTTAAATAAATTTAAGATATTTATTTTATTAATTTTTAAAATCATATCTCTTTCACATAAGATCGCATGCAACTTTTTTTTTTTCTTCTTCTAGTTTTTGATTATAGGATGTCAAGGGTGAGCAGATTGGCGGGACAAAAACAATTTAATACCATGACTATTTGGATCTGCTCTTTATTCTTCATGTAAAAGGGTGGAACTTGCTAAAAGTTTTGCAGATGGCTAGGGCGACAGAAGAATGGGCAAGGTAAGTGGGATAAGATTATTTGCCAAAAATCATCACAGTTCAACTGTTCTTTATTTTTGATCTTCATCGAAGAAGGTCAGAGCAGAAGAAAGCGAAAGAAGAGAATGAGAAAGAGAAAAAGATATGGAGGCATGATATATACCATGTTGGTATGTCACTGGTACAACGGCACGTATCACGGTAGACGATAAGCAAATGGTAAATATAAACTTTAATATATATATGACAAAGTTCCAATTAAAAACTATAGGCAGTAAAGAAATTATGGCAGAGCTGTATCCAAATAGAAAATATATGATGTTATCCCTGAATGAGCTCACTAGTGAAGGCAAGAAATCAACCATGTCTATCTTTTTGGTCTCTCTCTCCTCCTCTCTCCTCCTCTTCCTCCTCCTCTTATACTCTTTTCTTGCTAGCTCCTTCACCCAACTAGAAGAAGACCAAATTCAACGCTTCCAAAAATACCTACGGATCCGAACCGCCCACCCCGACCCCGACTACGCCTCCGCCGCCGCCTTTCTCTCCTCAGAGGCCCAGTCCATCGGCCTTCAGACCCTAACCCTGGAGTTCGCCCGCGGCAAGCCCCTCCTTCTCCTCTCCTGGCCTGGCTCCGACCCCTCCCTCCCCTCCATTCTCCTCAATTCCCATATCGACAGCGTCCCTGCCGAGCCTGCCAAGTGGCTCCACCCCCCTTTTGCAGCCGCTCGCGACGCCGCCGGCCGTATTTTCGGCCGCGGCGCCCAGGACGACAAGTGCCTCGCCGTCCAGTACCTCGAGGCCCTCCGCAACCTCAGAGCCACCTCCTTCGTCCCCCGCCGCTCGATTCACGTATCCCTCGTTCCCGACGAGGAGATTGGCGGCGCCGACGGGGCTGCCAGCTTCGCTGCCTCGGAGGAGTTCAGAGCCCTCAATGTCGGCTTCGTGCTCGATGAGGGGCAGGCCTCGCCGACGGATGAGTTCAGGGTGTTCTACGCCGACCGCTCTCCGTGGTCGCTGATCGTTAAGGCTGTTGGTGCGCCGGGGCATGGGTCGAGGATGTATGATAATGGGGCGATGGAGAATCTGATGGATTGCGTGGAAGCTGTCGCTCGTTTCAGGGAGAGTCAGTTCGATCAAGTCAAGGCTGGGATTAAGGCAGTTTCCGAGGTCATCTCAGTGAACGCAGTTTATATGAAAGCTGGTACACCATCCCCCACGGTGAGCTACTTAATTCCTTTTGGAGATCGGTACATGCATTCAGGAAGCGTTTTAGTGATCTGCTTAAAAGAAATTGGATTTTAGTAGTAGTTATACGATCTCACTTCTACTAAGGTATACAAAACCATGAAAATCCCTCAGCAAAACTTTGGTAAATCCAAAAATCAATAACAATCTCAAACCCCCTGCATCTATCTCTATCCATGTCATTGTGAACTATAATTTTTTTCGACTCCTATCAGAAACAACCTAATTATTAGTCCATAATCTCATTGTATTTGCGTGCCTTTCCCCAGTTAATCTGTCCATGATCTTCCTAACACAGATGCATAAGCCTTTAACAATTTCGTGACAAGGCACTGACATACACGTCAGACTTGCCTGTCTACTTGAGGGAAGGTGTGAATCCTGTCTTCTTTGAACAACAATCGCTATCCTAAGCTAAGGACAGGGAGGGGGTTCGGTGGAGGGAAAACCCTCCCCTATCCCAACGGAACAAAAGCATAAACAAATAATAAAGCAAAATTGCGGAGATGGTGTAAACAAAATATAGCTCTTGAACTTTGTTTTCTTTGACTGAATACATGGACGTTGTAGGAAATGGAAAGCAGGCTCTTTGTTCGTGTGTAGTCCAGTGATGGATTTTAACTTTTCTGATTGTCTCATGGAAGCGTGCATGTCTCCTAAATAAGCTCAGCAAATGCTATATTTTTGAGTTGATCTTTGGTTATGTTTTCAAGTAGGAGCTGAAGATAGAACCTTACTGAATTAAATTTTAATTTGAGCTTTTATTTTTCTAAAAACTACTTTTCATTAAAAATATTTTCTAAAATACTAACTAATTAATTTTCAGAAAAGGTAGCATGATTGTGTTGGTAAATGTAGACTATTTCATCTTGAATCTTGGTAATTTTTGTATCATTTATTAATTCAATGATTTCCAGTGACCTAATTTCATTTCAATTTTTAATTTTAACACATATATTTTATATATATCCTTAATTCCAAGTTATGCAATACCTCAACTTAACTCAACTAAGTCTTAATTCTGAACTAGTCGGGGTCGGCTTCGTGAATCCTTTTCTTGCATTCTGCTCGGTCTAGGATTGTACTTTCTGAGAGAAGTTGAGATATCAAGTTATGTGATATTATGTCATAAATATGTAATTGAAAAACTTTACTACATATAGAAAAACATGACTTGGGCATTAAACTAGTATTTTTATTATATTTCTTGTAAAAATATAGCATTAAGATTTAAGATGATAAAACCTAAGAAAAACAGAAATAATTTAGAGGCTGCAAAAAAGTTGTACGAGGGCCGTATCAGCCATGTCAAAGCATATTTGTCAAGACCGTTTATGATACAATATGAGATATGGCATTTATTTTACCCACTCTTGGTTGATATAGGTTTGACTCTTGATTTTTGATACCTTGATCTTGTCTTGTACAAGCCTTAAGAACAATAGATATACTAGAATGATGAAGTGCTTAAAACCCTAACTACGACACATAACTCTCTATTTATGTATGCCAATGAAGTATCGATATTTATTTTAAACCATTACTATGTGAGCCAACAAGCTTAATGACCAATAATTTCTAAACCAAAGCAATTTTGATGGAAGATGTTTTGGTCAGTACTGCATTATGAATTAGGTGTTTTTCCATTTCTCAAAATTGATGCTTAGGAAATTAATATACATATGGAGCTATGTACACGTAGGCAAACATGCATATGCATATATTTGTCCATGTAGATAGCATAACATCAGGGTACATATGTGAGAACTATGCTAAATCCTATGTTATGCATTTCACTCTTCCTCCTTTACTATCATGGTGTAATGTGATGGCTTAGATGTTCATGCCCTAAAGTCATGTAAACATGTGAAATATGTATCTTCATAATGCATTTAGTTTATGTAGATAGCATCACATCTCATATAGTCACTGATACATCATATAATGATTGGAAGTGATTAACTGTAGGGTTTTGCAATGAACATGCAACCTTCAGAAGTAGAGGTTGGTTTTGATGTTCGGCTTCCACCAACAGCAGACCCAGATCTCTTAAGAAAAAGAATTGATGAGGAATGGGCACCAGCTATAAGAAATATGACATATCAGGTGATAATGTGCTCCAGTTATATGTACATATTGTGTCCTTTATTGCTCAAATTAAATTTAGTAGTTACCTTCTTAACGGTAAAGGGGTAGAAAATAGTAAAGATTTAGTGACAAGAAAAAGGGAAGAGGATGGTGAAGAAGAGGAATATTACTCTTTTATCAGAAGTTTTTTTCATCATCTACATCTTTGACCAAACATATAGTGCCAAATTCATGGAGTTCAAATTATTAAAAGACAAAGTCTTCACATCTAGGGCTTTTGATTATAGTTGTTTTCTCCAAACCTCTCGGTTCTCGAAGGTGGCTCCTTGACATAGGGGTGGCAATGGGTTGGGTGAGGGTCGAGTCAAGGTTATATATTAAGATCTATGGTCCTGACCTGAACCCAACCTAACCCACTAGTAGGTCAAAAGTGCTTCACCTAAACCTAACCTTTGGCTAACCTAGACTCAACCTTGTTTAACTAGCTGAGACCCATTAAATTTAGGGCTTTTTATTACGAGTAGATAAACTCACCGCTTATTTTTAGACTTTTTTGCGCCGTTTTAGATTGTTGACTATTTAGGACCCAACTCTTCTCAATCTCTCTATTCCCTCATTGAAAGCATAAGCTGTTGGATCAATATCAAAAGGCTTATATTGCTCTTTTTCTAAAGTTTTGCAATATATTTTAAATATATTTCTATCTATATCCCCATATCTTGATAGTTTGAGCCTTGGTGCAAATCTGACTTGGCCCACTAATAGATTGGGTAAACCAACCTATACTTGATTCATGAACTTAGCAAGTCAGGTGAGGTGGATTGATCCCAACTGGGTTAGGTCAAGCAAACAAGCTTAGGTCAAGATTGCCAATAACTACCTGAGCATATGGGTAGCTTACTTTGTATATGCCTACAAGTCTTCTGGATTCGAGCGGGCAACATTCAAGAGCTTGAATTAGTGAGTAGGTGGCTGCAAGGATGTCTAAGGCTTGCCTTGGCTTAGCCATATGAGTCATCTTCATTAGTTAAGGGCTTCCTATTAATTTTTAATTTTCTAATTTTTTAAAGGAAGTACATTAACCAAAGAGGGTAATATATGTTGGGGTTGAAATTTGGCCTGAGGGTGACCACGCCGGAGGAATCTGAGAAGCCGCTGGCCGGGACAGAGAAAGGGAGCAACCTCCTGTGCACCGGTGTACCTGCACAAAGTCTTGGCTGGAGATTCCGGCGAAGGCCCTTCGATAGCTAAGTTAGAGTTGATCCAAAGTTATGGAAAATGTTTATGAGTATTTTCCATGGCTCCCTTCGGGCCTTTTCCTACCCTCTTTTTATAGGATGAGGGTCTCGGCCGTTATCTGAAATCTCGAGCCGAGCTGTGATCAGCTGGCCATTAGCTGGAGGCGGCATGAATCACGGAGATCAATCCCGCGGGCGGAGGATTCGGGAGATATCTTTCCAGATTTGTTTGAATATGGATTCTGAGGATCTGCGGGATCTTCGATGGGATTAAGGTGGATAGGGCCGAGGTTGGCTCGGCCTCAGGCAGAGGTCGGCTCGGCCTCAGGCGGAGGTCGGCTCAGCCTTCAGCGGGGTTTGAGGTCGGCCTGGCTCTTAGTGGGACCGAAGTCTGCCTGAGGGTCGACCCATGAATGCGGGGGTTGACTCATGTTGTTAGGGGGCCGACTCATGTAGAGATGGGGTCGACCCTAGGCCTGCTCGGCTCCGAGGTCGGCTCGACTCTTAGCGGGGCCGAGGCCTGGCCTGCTCGGCTCTGAGGTCTGCTCGGCAAAAATTGGGTGGTTCCACGCTAGAGTAGGACGATCCATTTTGCTTCCCATCATCTGCCCTCCGATTTTTGAGTTTGATTTGTTCTTTGGCTCGAGCGAAGGAAGTAGTTGAGTTGTCGATCGTCCTGTGCTATAGCCAAATATTTGTGAAGGTGTATGTGCCGAGTAGGGTGCACCTCTCGTATCATTGGAGCTAATGGCTTTAGGCCGAGCATTCCAAGCCGAGCTTGGGTGGTTTAAGCTGCTATGTCATTCCAAGCGGACGTGGTTGAGGGAGCTCTTCAAATGTAGAAGATCGTCGTGAGTTTTGATGTCTTTTGGTGATGCAGGAGCAGCAGGGGTCGACTCTTTGCTTTCAAGAGTCGACTCATGTGTAGCAAGGGTCGACTCATTGCTTTCATGAGTCGACTAATTTGTAACGGGGGTCGACTCATTGTTTTCATGAGTCGACTCATGTGTTTAGTGAGTCATCCTTTGATCCTGGCAGCATGACAGAGTTGGTTTTGAATTAATTCTGGAAATAATATATAGTTAATCAGCTAGCATGCCATAAACCATTGGAAAGCTCTACTCCTCTAGTTTCCAACACACTTGATCTCGTGCCATTTGAAGATTTCTAGAGAAAGTTATGGCATTTTTACTACTGCACGTCTAGACTAGCAGCGCTCAGCGAAGTGCATTTAAGTTGGTCTTTTTTCCAGCACATAGTTTCATTTTTCTAAGTGTCTTTTGGTATTTCTAAATATTGGTACTTGTAACTAAACTCCCATCAAAGCGTTTTAGCACTGTTTTGTCTTACCTATGCTTGGATGGATGTTCCAAGATAGCATATAAAACGGGTATATGAATGAAATAAAAAGCAGAGTTGTTATTTTCAGAATTTCTTTCCAGCAAGCCTTTCTTGCTTTTGTGAGTTGAGTGGCATCCTCCTACCAATCAAGTGCGTGGCTTGGTCGCATCGAGTGGCATCTGCAATTAGTAGCGTCAAGTGGCATCCGCTACCCTGGTTGAGTGGCATCCCAGGATTATCTTTTTCTTGGTTGAATCCTTTTGGTTTGGCCAAGACTTGCAGATTTCAGCCTGCATCAAATTGGTATCAGAGCAAATTTTTCTGCTGTGGTGTCCTTTATCTCAAAATTGTTCGATCTTCTTTGTATCTCCGGGTCCTCTACAATGCCTCCATGGCATCAAAGAAATTCTCCACGACGTCAAAGGAAAACAGAGCGTGATGAAGTGCAAGCTGAACTTGCTGCATTACGAGAATCGAATCAAGCACTGACAGACATGGTAAATAAACTCTGTCGGCGAATTCAAGCTTCACCCACTCGAAGCCATAGAAGTCAAGAAAGTGAACACAATATCTTCTTCAACAACCATAGCCAAAATGACCGTTCATCTTCTTTCAGTTCTGTTCCAGAACCTGGTGTCGTTGATCAATGGTCCATGGAACGCTTGACCCGTGCTTTGGAGAATACTGATCGAAGCATCCAAGTTCAAGTGCAAGACTTTGATGGCAAACTTGATGCTGATAGCTGTTGTGACTGGATGGCATATTTAGAAGCTTTCTTTGATTGAAAATTTCTTACAGATGAGAGAAAGGTGCAGTTCATGGCTACGAAGCTGAAGGGTCATGCTCTAATCTGGTGGCAACAATATCAGCGTAGCAGAGATCGAAGAGGAATCCCAAGAGTTAATACCTGGGCTGAGATGAAATTGAAGCTTGATGAGAAATTTCTTTCCTTGGATTATTCTCAAACTCTCTACCAAAAGTTCCATCAGTTGCATCATCGTGTGGAGCAATCTGTTGGTGATTATACAGAGCAATTCTACAAGCTTATGAGTCGTGTGAACTTGCAAGAATCTGATGATCAATTGGTGGCCAGATATGTGAGTGGACTGAAATATAACCTCAAAGACGAGTTGATGATGCATTCGCTTCATTCTCTGGAGGAAGCATATCAAAAGGCATTAAAGGCAGAAGAGAAAATAAAATGGAGTTCATACCGAAAGGGTGAAAGCTCAAAAGGGGTGAAAGAGAAGGGTAAGAAGTTGGCTCCTACCTTTGAAAAACAAACCCAACATCAGGTTGGAGGGAGTAAGGAGAGTGGGAAGTTTCATTCAACTTCCAACAAATATTTTCGGTATGGTGAATCTGGGCATAGGTCCTATGAATATCTAAAGAAGAAAGCTGAATTGCATCTTATGGAAGAAGAAGATGAAGAGCCAATTTATGATGAAGAACCAGAGGCTGATCTTAATGAAGAATATTGTGAAGGTGATTGTGATGCGGAAAGTCTTGTAATCCAGCAAGTGCTAACTGTTCAAGAGACTGATAGATGGCCGAGGCATAACATTTTTCGAACCTATTGTCTTTCCTATGGAAAGAAGTGTATCTTGATGATTGATTCGAAAGTTGTGAGAACATGGTGTCAAAAGTAGTGATAGAAAAGCTGAAGCTTTCTTGTGAACACCATTCAAAGCCTTACAAGATTTTTTGGTTCAAAAAGGGTGGAGAAATCATGGTGACTCAGAGATGCAAAGTAAAATTTGCTGTTGGCAAGTATGAAGATGAAATTTATTTTGATGAGCTACCTATGGATGCCTGTCATTTGCTTCTTGGTAGACCGTGGCAGTTTGATAGGAATGCTTATCATGATGGGAGGAAGAACACTTACACTATTATCCACAATAAAGTGAAATATGTTTTGACCCCTATGAAAGACATTCCAAATAGTGTCTTCTTCGAACCAGATCAGCTTATTATCTTTCAAGGAATTTTAAGAGTCCTACAAAAAAGATGGTATTGTTTATGCTCTGGTTGTTGCAGAAAAAAAGTGAAGAACTTGAAACAGAAGTTCCGGACGAAGTTCGAGGCTTATTGGATAGATTCAAAGGCCTAGCTCTTGCTGACCTTCCTGCTGGTTTACCACCACTTTGAGACATTCAACATCGAATTGATTTCATTACAGGTGCTATTCTTCCTAATCTGCCTCATTATAGAATGTCTCCTAATAAGCATGCTGAATTACAAAGGCAAACCATTGATTTATTGCAAAAGAGATTGATTAGAGAATCACTTAGTCCTTGTGCTGTTTCTGCCCTTTTAACTCCGAAGAAAAATAAAACATGGAGAATGTGTGTTGATAGTAGAGCTATAAACAAGATTACAATCAAGTATAGATTTTCCATCCCTAGACTTGATGATATGTTGGATGAGTTGGCTGGTGCAAAGGTATTTTCCAAGATTGATTTACGGAGTGGTTATCACCAAATCCGAATTAGAAAAGGTGATGAGTGGAAAACAGCCTTTAAAACCAAAGATAGTTTGTATGAGTGGCTGGTTATGCCATTTGGATTATCAAATGCCCCCAGCACTTTCATAAGGCTTATGACCCAAGTTTTGAAGAACTTCATGGGGAAGTATGTTGTGGTGTATTTTGATGACATCCTGGTTTACAGTAAGGATAGTGTACAGCATATGAATCACCTATCCAATGTTTTCAAAGTGCTCCATAAAAACTAGTTGTATGTGAATCTAAAGAAGTGCTTTTTCATGGCTAATCAAGTTGTATTTCTAGGCTATGTTGAAGCACCAGTCCTAGCACTACCAGATTTCTCTAAGCTATTCCAAGTGGAGTGTGATGCTTCCAAAGTTGGCATAGGTGTTGTTCTCTTGCAAGGGGGAAGATCTGTTGCTTATTTCAGTGAGAAATTCAGTAATGCAAAGCTGAAATATTTAACCTATGACAAGAAGTTATATGCAATTGTTCAAGCCTTGCGGCATTGGGAACATTATCTTATTGGTGTGGAATTTGTGCTCTATTCTAACCATGAAGCTTTGAGATTCTTGAAGGGCCAAAAGAAGCTGAATTCTCGCCTTGATGGTTGGGTATCACACCTTGAGAAGTTTTCTTTTGTTCTACACCATAAAGTCGGTTCATCAAACAAAGTTGCCGATGCTTTGAGTCGACGGCATAGTTTGTTGACAACATTCTCTTATGAAATTACTGGCTTTGATCTCTTACCAGATTATTATGTTGCAGATCCATTCTTTAAAAGGGTGTTGCAGAATTTGAATAATGAGAGGAGTAAAGACTATTTGCTGATCAATGGACTTTGTTCTTGGTTTGCCTAGAACATAGCATGGGTTTGATTGGTGGTGGATCGATTCTCCAACATGGCTCATTTGATACTATGTAAGAGCTCTACTGATGCATCTCACATAGCTACTTTGTTTTTCAGAGAAGTTGTTCGTCTATATGGTGTTCCAAAGTTCATAACTTCAGATCGTGATGTAAAATTTGTTGGTCACTTCTAGAGTACGCTGTGGAAACTTTTGGAAACTCGATTGCAATTCTCCAGTGCTTATCATCCTCAGACCGACGGACAAACTGAAGTAGTGAATAGATCTCTGGGGAACTTACTGAGAAGCTTAGTGGGAGAGCACTCAAAGAAGTGGAAATTTGTCATTCCTCAAGCTGAATTTGCTTATAATAGTTCAGCCAGTCGATCAATGAAGAAGCCTCCATTCGAAGTTGTCTATAGCAGAAATCCAAGTCATGTCCTTGATCTCTTGCCACTACCAAATCAAACAAGAATGAGTATAGAAGTTGAAGAGTTTGCTGAGCACATAAAGGAGGTCCATAAACAAGTTCGACATCAGCTGCAGCAATCTACTCAAATGTACCAGTCACAAGCTGATGTTCATCGAAGGAAGTTAGAGTTCAAGGAAGGAGATTTGGTCATGGTATAATTGAGGAAGGAAAGATTTTCTACAGGTACTTATAATAAGCTGAAACAGAGAAAGTTTGGACCTTGTCGGATTCTGAAGAAGTTGGGTCCAAATGCCCACCGAATTGAATTGCCTGAAGGATTTTCAATCAGTCCTACCTTCAACATATGTGATCTTTATCCTTATTATGGAGATGAGGAGAAGATTGTGTTTCAACCAAAAGACTTCGACTGCCGCCTCTCTAATTCTTCGCGTGAGTCTATTGATGTTCTGGATGTACGATCTATCATGACTCGGCATGGTACTTATACACAATACTTGGTCCATTGGCAAGGAAAGCCACATTCTGAGGATGCATGGATTTCAAGTGAGGAGCTCAAGAAACTAGATCATATGCTTTGGGAAGACCTGAATTGCAACTCGAAGGCGAGTTCTTTTCAAGCTGGGGAGAATGATGCAGGAGCAGCAGGGGTCGACTCTTTGCTTTCAAGAGTCGACTCATGTGTAGCAGGGGTCGACTCATTGCTTTCATGAGTCGACTCATTTGTAACGGGGGTCGACTCATTGTTTTCATGAGTCGACTCATGTGTTTAGTGAGTCATCCTTTGATCCTGGCAGCATGACAGAGTTGGTTTTGAATTAATTCTGGGAACAATATATAGTTAAACCAAAAGGATTCAACCCTGCTACACATGAGTTAAACTCGACTGGCTGAACTATTATAAGCAAATTCAGCTTGAGGAATGATAAATTCCCACTTCTTTGGGTTCTCTCCCACTAAGCTTCTCAGTAAGTTTCCTAGGGATCTATTGACTACTTCAGTTTGTCCGTCGGTCTGAGGATGGTAAGCACTGGAGAATTGCAATTGAGTTTCTAAAAGTTTCCACAGCGTCCTCCAGAAGTGACCAACAAACTTTTACATCACAATCTGAAGTTATGGACTTTGGAACACCATGTAGATGAACAACTTCTCTGAAAAACAAAGTAGCTATATGAGATGCATCAGTAGAGCTCTTACAGGGTATAAAGTGAGCCGTCTTGGAGAATCGATCCACCACCACAAAAATGCAATCAAACCCATGCTGTGTTCTAGACAAACCAAGAACAAAGTCCATTGATAAGTCTTCTCAGGGAGCATTAGGGATTGGTAAGGGCTAATAATAACCAGTATTTTGGACTCCCCCTTTGGCCTTTTGACATACAAGACAATTTTACACAAACCGAGAAATATCACGCTTCAGGGTAGGCCAAAAGTATCGCAGCTTCACAAGAGCTTCAGTCTTGTCCCTTCCAAAATGTCCACCAAGTCCGCCAGCATGTAATTCTGCAATAACAAATAATCTCCATGATCCCTCTGGCAAACAAAGTTGACTACCTTTGAATAAATAGCCATTGATCAACAAATAGTCTTTACTCTTCTCATTATCAAATTCTGCAACACCCTTTTAAAGAATGGATCTGCAACATAATAATCTGGTAAGAGATCAAAGCCAGTAATTTCATAAGAGAGTGTTGTCAACAAACTATGCCGTCGACTCAAAGCATCAACAACTTTGTTTGATGAACCGGCTTTATGGTGTAGAATAAAAGAAAACTTCTCAAGGTATGATACCCAACCAGCATGGCGAGAATTCAGCTTCTTTTGGCCCTTCAAGAATCTCAAAGCTTCATGGTTGGAATAGAGCACAAATTCGACCCCAATAAGATAATGTTCCTAATGCCGCAAGGCTTGAACAATTGCATATAGCTCCTTATCATAGGTTGAATATTTCAGCTTTGCATTTCTGAATTTCTCACTGAAATAAGCAACAGATCTTCCCCCTTGCAAGAGAACAGCTCCTATGCTAACTTTGGAAGCATCACACTTCACTTGGAATGGCTTAGAGAAATCTGGTAGTGCTAGGACCGGTGCTTCAACAAGTTTGGACTTCAACTCTTGGAAACTTCTTTCAACCTCATTGGTCCATTGAAATTCCTTCTTCTTTAGGACATCCATCATTGGAGCAGCAATGGTACTGAAGTATCGGATGAATCTCCTGTAGAATGATGCCAAACCATGAAAGCTTCTCACGTCAGTCAGACGTCTAGGCGCAGGCCAATCAAGAATAGCCTTTACCTTTTCGTCATCCATCTTCATGCCATCTGCACTAACAACATAGCCTAGAAATACAACTTGATAAGTCATGAAAGAGTACTTCAGATTTACATACAACTGGTTTGCATGGAGCACTTTGAAAACATTGGATAGGTGATTTACATGCTGTACACTATCCTTGCTGGAAACCAGGATGTCATCAAAATACACCACAACATACTTCCCCATGAAGTTCTTCAAAACTTGGGTCATAAGCCTCATGAAAGTGCTGGGGGCATTTGATAATCCAAATGGCATAACCAGTCACTCATACAAACCATCTTTGGTTTTAAAGGCTGTTTTCCACTCATCACCTTTTCTAATTCAGATTTGGTGATAACCACTTCGTAAATCAATCTTAGAAAACACCTTTGCACCAGCCAACTCATCCAGCATATCAAGTCTAGGGATGAAAAACCTATACTTGATTGTAATCTTGTTTATAGCTCTACTATCAATACACATTCTCCATGTTTTATCTTTCTTGGGAGTTAAAGGGCAGGGACAACACAAGGACTAAGTGATTCTCTAATCAATCCCTTTTGCAATAAATCAGTGATTTGCCTTTGTAATTCAGTATGCTTATTAGGAGACATTCTATAATGAGACAGATTAGAAAGATATAGCATCTGGAATGAAATCAATTCGATGCTGAATGTCTCGAAATGGTGGTAAACCAGCAGGAAGGTCAGTAGGAGCTAAGCCTTTGAATCTATCCAATAAGCCTCGAACTTTGTCCGGAACTTCTATTTCAAGTTCTTCACTTTTTCCTGCAGCAACCAGTGCATAAACAATACCATCTTTTTTGTAGGACTCTTCAAATTTCTTGTAAGATAATAAGTTGATTTGGTTCGAAAAAGGTACACTATTTGGAATGTCTTTCATAGGGGTCAAAACATGCTTCACTTTGTTGTGGATAATAGTGTAAGTGTTCTTCCTCCCATCATGATAAGCATTCCTATCAAACTGCCACGGTCTGCCAAGAAGCAAATGACAGCCATCCATGGGCAGCACATCAAAATAAATTTCATCTTCATACCTGCCAACAATAAACTTTACTTTGCATCTCTGAGTCATCATGATTTCTCCACCCTTTTTGAATCAGAAAACCTTGTAAGACTTTGGATGGTGTTCACAAGAAAGCTTCAGTTTTTCTATCACTACTTTTGACACCATGTTCTCACAACTTTCCGAATCAATCGTCAAGATGCACTTCTTTCCATAAAAAAGATAATAGGTTCGAAAAATGTTATGCCTCAGCCCAGGGGCGGCCCAATACATTTGGGGGCCTAAGGCGAATCCAATGAATGAGGCCTTTTTTTTAATAATAAATTTTTTTAATAAATATAAAATATTTAAAAAAATGATATGAAAATGGATAGCTATCAAGTACACTATTTCAACAAAGATACATGAATCTAACAAAGATAGGCAAGAAATCTTTTTAATTTAATATTATTTTTGAATGGAAGTGCAGAAAAGTAATTATTCTAAAAAAAGGGCCATAAAACTGATTAAATAACTGAGATAATGCTTGGCAATATTGTTTATCATGTCAAGCAAGAGCGGAACAGGAAAAGGTCATCCCATGGCACTTCATGGTCAAAGTAAAGAAAAGAATTTGTCCAGAAAGAAGCTTCTCTATAAGAGAAAGTTGGGGCATTATGGAAAATTGACTCCATCTAATTAATAAAAGTCCCATCCCTCCATCTCCCCTTCAAGTGAGTACCCAAGCAGCAACCGCAACATCACAGCACAGCAGCCATTCAACCCCCTCCCTCCTTCTCTCTCTACCACCCAAGAGGGGAGAAGAAATCGAGAGGAGAAAATTAAAAGAATCTCCACCCTCCAAGAAGTCCATTTCCAATCCCCCTTTCTTCCTGATGGCCAGCTGGATCAGGAGTAACGTGAGGGAAGGAAAACCAAGACCAAAACCAAACAAGAGAAGGGATGAAAGATAAGAGTGGCTTCAGGCGTGTGTCAAGCCAACCAAATCCCTCCTCTCTCTCTCTCTCCATCCAAAACAAAACTACCGTCCCCAACTTCCTAAATTTCTCCTCTGCAGGCCAAGAAACTCTCCACCTCCCTTCCATCAAGGGGGAAGACTCGATATGGGGCCTTTGCTTCCTTTTGGTCACGGTCCCTCTCTCTCTCTCTCCACCTCTCGGGGGCCTTAGGCGACCGAGGCGGCGGTCGCCTAAGGCTCGGGCCGGCCCTGCCTCAGCCATCTATCAGTCTCTTGAACAGTCAGCACTTGCCGGATTACAAGACTTTCCGCAACACAATCAACTTCACAATATTCTTCATTAAGATCAGCCTCTGGTTTTTCATCATAAATTGGCTCTTCATCTTCTTCTTCCATGAGATGCAATTCAGCTTTCTTCTTTGGACATTCATAGGATCTATGCCCAGATTCACCACACCGAAAACATTTGTTGGAAGATGAATGAAACTTCCTACTCTCCTTACTCCCTCCACCTTGATGTTGGGTTTATTTTTCAGAGATAGGAGCCAACTTCTTACCCTTCTCTTTCACCCCTTTTGAGCTTTTATCCTTTCGGTATGAACTCCATTTTATTTTCTCTTTTGCCTTCAATGCCTTTTGATATGCTTTCTCCAGAGAATGAAGCGAATGCATCATCAGCTCGCCTTTGATGTTATATCTCAGTCCACTCACATATCTGGCCACCAATTGATCATCAGATTTTTATAAGTTCACAGGACTCATAAGCTTATAGAATTGCTTTGTATAATCACCAACTGATTGCTCCACATGCTGATGCAACTGATGGAACTTTTGGTAGAGAGTTTGAGAATAATCCAAGGGAAGAAATTTCTCATCAAGCTTCAATTTCATCTCTGCCTAGGTATTGACTCTTGGGATTCCTCTTCGATCTCTGCTACGCTGATATTGTTGCCACTAGATTAGAGCATGACCCTTCAGCTTTGCAGCCACGAACTGCACCTTTCTCTCATCTGTAAGAAATTTTCAATCAA
Source organism: Phoenix dactylifera (assembly GCF_009389715.1). Lineage (NCBI taxonomy): Eukaryota > Viridiplantae > Streptophyta > Magnoliopsida > Arecales > Arecaceae > Phoenix > Phoenix dactylifera. The sequence continues at coordinate 21,314 of NW_024067818.1, read as the reverse complement.
AGAAAGCTTCTAAAGATGCCATCTAGTCACAATGGCTATCAGCATCAAGTTTGCCATCAAAGTCTTGCACTTGAACTTGGATGCTTCGATCAGTATTCTCCAAAGCATGGGTCAAGCGTTCCATGGACCATTGATCAGCGACACCAGGTTCTGGAACAGAACTGAAAGAAGATGAACGATCATTTTGGCTATGGTTGTTGAAGAAGATATTATGTTCACTTTTTTAACTTCTATGGCTTCGAGTGGGTGAAGCTTGAATCCGCTGACAGAGTTTATTTACCATGTCTGTCAGTGCTTGATTCGATTCTCGTAATGCAGTAAGTTCAGCATGCACTTCATCATGCTCCGTATCCCTTTGACGTCGTGGAGGATTCCTTTGACGCCGTGGAGGCATTGTAGAGGACCCGAAAATACGAAGAAGATCGAACAATTTCAAAATAAAGGACACTATAACAGGAAACCTACTCTGGTACCAATTTGATGCAGGATGAAACCTGCAAGTCTTGGCCAAACCAAAAGGATTCAACCAAGAAAAAAGATGATCTTGGGATGCCGCACAACCAGGGTAGTTGATGCCACTCGACGCTACTAATCGCAGATGCCACTCGATGTGACCAAGCCACGCGCTTGATTGGTAGGAGGATGCCACTCAACTCACAAAAGCAAGAATGGCTTGCTGGAAAGGAATTCTGAAAAATAACAACTCCCCTTTTCATTTCATTCATGTACCAGTTTTATATGCTATCTTGGAACATCCCTCCAAGCATAGGAAAGACAAAACAGTGCTGAAACACATTGATGGGAGTCTAGTTACATGTTCCAATATTTAGAAATACCAAAAGACACTTGGGGAAATGAAACTATGTGCTGGGAAAAGACCAAATTAAATGCACTTCGCTGGGCGCTGCTAGTCCAGACATGCTGTAGTAAAAATGCCATAACTTTCTCTAGGGATCTTCAAATGGCACGAGATCGGGTGCGTTGGAAACTAGAGGCGTAAAGCTTTCTAATGGTATATGGCATGCTGGCTGATTAATCATATATTGTTTCCAAAATTAATTCAAAATCAACTTTGTCATGTTGCCAGGATCAAAGGATGACTCCTTAAATAAATGAGTGGACTCATGAAAGCAATGAGTCGACCCCTGCTACATATGAGTCGACTCATGAAAGCAATGAGTCAACCCTCGCTACACATGAGTCGACTTATGAAAGCAATGAGTCGACCCCTGCTGCTCTTGCATCAATAGGCCTCTGGCATTTTTCTTCTTCTTGAACCAGTACCGAGCTCACTACCGTCGGGAAAACCGCGAGGTACAGATAGAGAAGTTCTCCGCACTGGGGCTTTGTGAGTAAAGGAGGAGAGGCAAGATAGCGTCTGAGCTCATTAAAGGCTTGCTGACACTCCTCGGATCACATAAAATCCTTCGGCCGCTTGAGGACCTTGAAGAAGGGGAGGCACTGCTCTGCCGACCTGGCGACGAATCTTTCAAGGGTTGCGACCCGACCAGCGAGCCACTGCACTTCCTTAACTGTCTTCGGCGGTGTCATTTTCTGCAATGCCCGGATCTTCTCTGGGTTAGCTTCAATCTTCCGTTTTGTCACCACGAAGCTAAGAAACTTTTCAGAGGTGACTCCAAAAGCGCATTTTGTAGGATTGAGTTTCATTTGGTACCTCCGGAGGGTGGAGAATGCCTCATCCAGATTGGCGATATGCTGCTCGACCGCCTGGCTCTTCACTAGCATGTCGTCCACATAGACCTCCATGTTTCGCCTGATCTAATCCTTGAAGATTTTGCTGACGAGCTGCTGATAAGTTGCCCCGGCGAAAAATCTAAAGGCATGACCTTATAACAATAGAGGCCTTTGTCAGTAATGAAGGTTGTCTTCTCCTCATCTTCTGGTGCCATTCGAATCTGGTTGTACCTCGAAAAAGCATCCATGAAGGTCAAAGCTGATGTCTAGAGGTGGCGTCGACGAGATGGTCAATCCTTGCGAGAGAGAAGCTGCCCTTTGGGCAGGCCTTGTTCTGGTCAGTGTAGTCCACACACATGCGCCACTTTCCATTGGCTTTTTTCACAAGAACAACATTGGCGAGCCAATCGGGATAAATGACCTCCCTTTTGAAGCCGACCTTGAGGAGCTTGTCCACTTCTTCGGCCATCGCTTGTTGCCGATCTGTTGCGAGACTTCGCTTCTTCTACCTGACAGGCTTGTAGGTTAAATGCACCTTGAGCTGGTGAACCATTACCTCAGGATCTATTCCTGGCATATCAGCAGACGACCAAGTGAACATATCCGCATTGGCCCAAAGGAACCCGATTATGCGAGCTCGCGTCTCTGCAAAGTTGGCGGAGAAGTTCTTCTCGATGGAGAAGAGAAACTTGTAGGACCAAGCACCAGTCTTCAACGCTGACATGGCGATGGACTGATCGAGATCGCGAACCTCTTATGTAGCCGACGTGAAGCGATCAATATATTCTTTTAAAAATTCTCCCTCCTGTTTGATGTCAAGGAGGAAATCTGAGGTCCAACGCTGACACCTGCTTGCAGCAAAATGAGTTGCAAACTGCCTGCCCAGCTGCTTAAAAGATAAAATCGAGCCGGGTCTTAGCCCAAAAAACCAAAGGCGAGCTGCCTTGCGGAGAGTTGCCGGAAAGGCCCTGCAGAGTAGGGCGTTTGTGGTCCCTTGGAGTGTCATGAGGGCTTTGTAGCTTTCCAAATGATCCAGGAGGTCGGACGAGCCATCATACGACTCAATTTGTGGCATTTTGAACCTCAAGGGGATTGGCTCGTCAACGATCCATCGAGGGAATGGGGACTCAATTGTGAATCCGAGATCGGCGTCACGCTTTGGGCCTTGGTCTCGAAGCGCCTGGACCTGTCGCTCCAACTCTTCGACTTTTCTGTCGAGCTCGGCGACGAGTGAGGCTCCTATTGCAGCTCGGCATGGGGTGGACCCCGCCTCCGATGGTTGTTCCCGTGCTCGGGGTATCAGACTTCGGCGTAGGCTCTCAGGATGATGGCTGTGCGACAAGCTCTCTTGGCTTAGGGATCGAGCTCGGTGGGAGCTTCGGTAGGGGCGACACTTTCTTTCGTTCGCCATCGTGCGCTGCCTGGCAGGGGAATGACGTCGCGAGCGTTGTCCTAAGGACTCGCGCCCACGAGAAGGGGGTGTAGGCTGGGCTCCTGCCTGCTGCAGGCCTTGAACGGCCGCGGTTTGTGTTTGGACTTGCTGGACGAGTATATTAAATTGCTTTGGCTGGACCTGAAGAATTTGATCCGCCGGTGCTGCAGGGGGTGGGCTTTGGAGCGAGTTGCCAGGAGTTGGTGCCCGACGCCTTGATGCATTAGAAGCTCGTCGATTCCTCAACCTCATGATCACGACTCAGACCCTTCCTGTAGCACCAGATGTTGGGGTTGAAATTTGGCCTGAGGGTGACCACGCCGGAGGAATTTGAGAAGCCGCCGGCCGGGATAGAGAAAGGGAGCAACCTTCTGCGCACCGATGTACCTGCATAAAGCCTTAGCCGGGGATTCCGGCGAAGGCCCTCCGATGGTTAAGTTAGAGGTGATCCAGAGTTATGGGAAAGGTTTCTGAGTGCTTTCCATGGTCCCCTTCGGGCCTTTTCCTACCCCCTTTTTATAGGGTGAGGGTCTCGGCATTATCTGAAATCTCGAGTCGAGCTGTGATTAGCTGGCCATTAGCTGGAGGTGGCGTGAATCAGGGAGATCAATCCCGCGGGCAGAGGATTCGGGAGATATCTTTTTAGATTTGTTTAAATATAGATTCTGAGGATCTGCAGGATCTTCGACGGGATCCAGGTTGACAAGGCCGAGGTCGGCTCGGCCTTTGGCGGGGTCCGAGGTCGGCCTAGCTCTTAGCGGAATCAAGGTCTGCCTGAGGGTCGACCCATGACTGCGTTGGTCGACTCATGTTGTTAAGGGGCCGACTCATGTAGAGATGGGTTCGACCCTAGGCCTGATATAATTTGAGGTCGTTTCGACTCTTAACGGGGCCGAGGCCTGGCCTGTTCGGCTCTGAGGTCTGCTCGGCAGGAAGTGGGTGGTTCCACGCAGGAGTAGGACGATCCATTTTGCCTCCCATCAGTATAAATAGGCATTCTTGATGAGCTAAGGAGAAAAAATTTTGTCGATAATCTTGAATAGCAAATTAGGAGGAAGAGTAACAAAGAGAAGTGTTCTTTCTTGGTATGATGGCTTTATTAGCAGCAATTGTATATAGATATAAGGACCACTAGGAGGTTACCTACAGGAATCATACATACATATAGACATACACCTAAAGACATAACCTTCTAGGTGACACAACAGAAAACTGATTCATAGAGATGGAGCATATACAGCAAAGCAGACAAACCATCATATGCTATAGAGGGCACTGAGAGCACTGTTCATATATGTCATACTATACACCCCATGTTGACCCATGCAAACTCCGCAAAGCATGTTCACGATGTTGGGTGCTATGTTCCAGATGGATCCGGGGGATGAGGCTGGCTCAAGAAGAGAAGAGGGGTTTGATAAAAGCCCGAAAGGGCCAACCTACCACACGACACCATGGTTGTCGAGCTTAATTGCACTGTAGATGTTGTTGAAAGTGATTCCTAGGTTCTTCGGTATTAAGCATGCTGAATTTTATTTTTTTTAAAAACCATGGCTGAACCTGATCGGGTTGCCTACGTACCCCTTCATAAGGGGGATCAAACCATACGTAGTTCTTTTTAAGTTTTAAAATGCAGCGGAAAAACCAAATCAAACAATTTAATTCATGCATGCTTACAAGATCAAATCTAGAAATCAGCACCTTAAGAACACATAGGATTATGCCGGAATCGTTTAAACAATTATGCTAAAACATTCATGCATGATTAACTATCAGATCTGAAAGGTAAACACTCTATTCCGATTAATCTCCGAATATCCATCGAATGGATTCTGGAGATAACTCCGTGAGGAGCCCCAAAGTAGGGTAAAACCTCGGGGAATCAGACCTAGACCCTGACTTCAAAATAAAATATTGATGTGGGATTAATACCTTTTATGATAGAAGAAACTTGTGGATCTGATCCTTGACTTCGCAGCCACGCACATGAATGGCCTCTACGAGAAGTACACGCGAAGCCCTAGGTAGATCGTCTTCCGCGGGAGTGCTAGCTCGCGCAGGAACGTTGCAATGGCTGAAGCTGTCTCCTTCTAAACACTCAACCTTTGATTGTTCTTCAAGGATATGGAGGATGGACGTGAGGAAGAAAGAGAAGAAGGGATGGAGGCCCTCAGGGAATTTTTTTCAGAATTTTTTGAAACCTCTAAATATGGTATATCTTGAACCCAAGGCATGGGGGTCTTTTATAGCCAAAAGACCACCCCACGCCTCATACCTAATTTAGCCAACTAATTTGGCTGATAAAATTTCCAAAAAATTCTGGTGGTTTGGCAGCTAAGAGGAGATAAACATATCCAAATTTCGTGCATTTTGGATTCCTAAAAGATAGGAATTCATGCATCCAAAGTTCAGCCGCAGACCACCCTATTTCATGCACCATGCAATCCCTACAAATTAGGAAATTCATCTAAATCTTTCTAGAAAGATTTAAGGCGCCATTTTTATAGGAAATATAGCCCCACGCCTCCTCTCTTCTCATGCCAATTTTTGGCCAAAAATAAGGAGTATAGGCGTGAAGAATATTGGGGATAAATCAAGGTGTCATTCTTCTCCAAGAAGATAAGGATGTGTTCCTAAAATTTAGGGATTCTTCTCCTTATCTAATTCTGATTATTTGGACTCATAATCCTCATCAAATAAGGTCTTCTAATTGATTTGGATCAAGCCCAATCCAACTGGGTCAAGTTCCATGAATTGGGTCAAGCTCAATCTACTTGGGTTGAACCCAATCCAATTAGGTCAAATCCTAATGCAGCCCAAATTAAATCATATTCAATTTGGCTCAACCTAAGCCCAATTACTCAATCAAATTGAGTTCATTAGCAATCTAATTTCTAATTAATCCTCCAATAATTCAATAATTATTTTAATGCAACTTTTGCTTAGGATAATTTGTCAATCGAATTGACCAAATTACCCCTGAATGATTCTTAATCATCAATCAGCCATTTGATCAACTTAGAAACTTCTATGCGTGTGACCTCATAGGTTCGATGTGACCATCTAGCAATGGTACCCGACGTCCAGATAGGCCGAATATATGCAAAGCAAATATTCTGGAACCCTGGACTATGGTTACTGTATAATTCAATCCCTTTGACTCCTAATGCCAGGATGACTTAGAGCTCACTGTCAATCCTATAATTAGTACATCCATTATGTGATTAACTTTAGATATCCCGTGACTCCTCACTGGGATTACCCTGGTCAAGGCTTTGCTAAATTAATCACAAGACATTATCTTCTGTTTTCAGGAGGCGTCAATTCCATCTCGACTCACAACTGACTACGCAAGTACTTGACTGCACCCAGTGACCTTCCGTCACTGAATTAGAAATTTAGGTAGTCCGGTACCAAAGTACAGTGAGTTGCTTGCTAGTCACAGGTTGCGATCTCAGATCAGAGGGCCAAACTTATACCCATATCCACTCGGAACATCTCTTGACAGTAGAGCGTTCCGGAATTGATCACGTTCAGTGAAATGTACTCCTACACTTCACCTGTATGGCATACCAGTGTCTTCACACTCCTTGGTTAAGAGGACAACCAACGTATATGTCACACAACGACCTAATCTCGATAATGTTCTCGTCCTAGTAACAACATATCATTTGGTCGCGAACAAGTTTAAGGACTCAAAGATAAATCCTAATCTCGATAATGTTCTCGACCCCATCTCTACATGAGTCGGCCCCTTAACAATATGAGTCGAGCCCCGCAGTCATGGGTCGACCCTCAGGCCAACCTCGGTCCCGCTAAGAGTCAGGCCGACCTCGGACCCCGCCGAAGGCCGAGCCGACCTCGGACCCTGCCGAAGGCCAACCCGATCTCAGCCTTGTCAACCTTGATCCCGTCGAAGATCCCACAGATCTTTAGAATCCATATTCAAACAAATCTGGAAAGATATCTTTCTAATCCTTCACCTGCGAAGACTTTGTGCAGGTACATCAGTGTGCAAAAGGTTGCTCCCTTTCTCCGTCCCGGCCAGCAACTTCTCATATTCCTCCGTCGTGGTCATCCTCAGGCCAAAAACCCCAACATCTAATATTATTTATAAGGATGTGCTGTCATGACTAGGAACTTAGTATGCCAAATCTACTAAAATTTCAGTCAATCGATGCCCTGATGTCAATTCGACTAATTGTTGTAGGAACATACTAGTCACAAATCGAATTTCAAGTCATGCAATTATTAAGTGTCCATTTGATCATACAGAGAAAACTAATATTTATCCAAGTTAAATTTATCACACATAACCTTGGAGCCAAAAGGATATTTACTTCCTTCCATTATCTTATACTACACAAATAATTATTTGGGAGATAAGTATTACGTCCTTCAGTGTAGGTACCTTACAAACTCCTTTGCTTTAGAATGTCTGGCTACAAGCCTTAAGATACACAAAAATGATCTAACTCTTTCTTTTGTAGTAGCTTCACTATGTACACCAAAAGCGCATTAAGCTTGCTAGCCTTTTATTCAGAAATGTCATTATTAAATGATGAGCTACATAGCTCAACAAGTACCGAAACATAACAAATAATATAGTATGAAGAAAAATAAAACAATGATACAATATTGATACATATTAAAATTCAAATAGTTAAAAAACAATTTCAACAAGTACCCAAACACAACGAACAATATAATGTGAAGAAAAATAGAATAATGGTACAATATGGTACATATTGAAATTCAAATAGTTAATAAACAATGTTGTATAATACATATCTTAGATAATAAACATTATCTGATGATATATACCCAAAGGTACACTTACTAATATAACTTTATTATAAATTGCTAGAATGCTTTTGAAAACAATTGGTATTATCAAGAGGCCTGCCAAGATTATTGAATACACTCATTTACGGAAACACTGAAATACACCTAAGAATTGAAGCACATTGAGGAACATTTAAAACAATTAGTTACATTGAAAACTTGAAATATTTATGATCATTTCCATACAAGCCGATTAGCAACCAACTATTGTAACTGTTGGGGTTGAAATTTGGCCTGATGGTGACCACGTCGGAGGAATCTGAGAAGCCGCCAGCTGGGACGGAGAAAGGGAGCAACCTCGTATGCACCGGTGTACCTGCACAAAGCCTTGGCCGGAAATTCTGACGGAGGCCCTCCAATGGCTAAGTTAGAGTTGATCCAGAATTTTGGAAAAGATTCTGAGTGCTTTTAATGGCCTCCTGAAGGCCTTTCCCTACCCCCTTTTTATAGGATGAGGGTCTCGGCCATTACTTGAAATCAAGGGTGTGTTCAGTTGGCCATTAGCTGGAGGCGGCGTGAATCACGGAGTCAATCCCACGGGCGGAGGATTCGGAAGATATCTTTCCAGATTTGTTTGAATATGGATTCTGAGGATCTGCGGGATCTTTGACGGGACCAAGGCTGACAGGGCCGAGGTCAGCTAGGCCTTCGGCGAGGTCCGAGGTCGGTCTGGCCTCTGGCCGAGGTCGACTCGGCCTTCGACGGGGTCTGAGGTCGGCCTGACTCTTAGCAGGACCAAGGTCTGCTTGAGGGTCGACCCATGACTGCGGGGCTCGACTCATGTTGTCAAGGGACCGACTCGTGTAGAGATGGGGTCGACCTTAGGCCTGATATAATTTGAGGTTTGCTCGACAGGAATTGGGTGGTTCCACGCTGGAGTAGGACGATCCATTTTGCCTCCCATCATCTGCCCTCCGACTTTCGAATTCGAGTCGTTCTGTGCTACAGCCCTCCCATCATTTTGGCTTGAGCAAAGGAAGTAGCCGAGTTGTCGATCGTTCTGTGCTACAGCCAAATGTTCGTGAAGGTGTATATGCCGAGTTGGGTGCACCTCTCGTATCATTGGAGCTAGTGGCTTCAGGCCGAGCTTTCCGAGCCGAGCTTGGGTGGTTTAAGCTGCCACGTCATTCCAAGAGGAAGTGGTTGAGGGAGCTCTTCAATGCATTGTATGTGCGCTCCCTTTTGAGGCGTTTCTGATAGTATGCGAGGGGCCAATCATCAATGCCTTGGCCCCCGAGGCGGCCATCATGATGACCTCGGCCTTTAACACTGCAATCCAGGAAGATCTACTGAGGGAGCTTCTGGGTTTGCCATATGGCAAGATCTAGCCGCTCGGCCGCTCTGGTAGGCTGATCAGAGCCGTTGAGGTAGGCTATATGAGGTCTTGGGGAGGCCCTAGGGCCCCCATTTGACCTCCATCGCTCTCTCTTCTTTCCGGCCGCTATCATCGTTGTCCTCAAGCTTTTCTTCGAGCATTCTTGGTGCTTTCCGGCGAGTTTCGTAGCGAACTTCTCTCCTTCATCTTCGATTTCCGGCGGTCCTATTTTTTTAGTTGTCTTCTTCGGTGAAGTCTTGGGTAGGTGTCTTGTGTTGAATTTTGGTGCTCGACTAACAGAATCCAAACTGCATAACTTAGGTGCTGGCTTAGCTTTCACGTAACCAGGTAATTTTGGTTAAGTCACTGTGCTCGGCATTCGCTTTCAACTTAGACTTAGGATGAGATACATAGTCTTGCAAAGTCGATGAAGAGCTCACTGCTTCCGAGGTCGTCCGCTGGTGCACTTTAGGCACCGTGGTCGGACATCAGGTCTGCTTCGGACCTTTACGCAGAAACTGAGATCGGGACACCGTTTAACTTTCGCATTGTAGTTCGCTAGGGCATCTTGTAGGTAGAAGGTCGTGAGTTTTAATGCCTTTTGGCTTTGTAAATCTTTTTAGGCTTTAACTTGGGTGCTTGAACTAAGGTCGAGGCGCCCTCAAATTTTTTCTAAGGTCGAGGGAGCCTCTTCGGCTCGCGGTCGACGCAGCAGGACGCCTCGAGCTTGGGCCGGGTGAAAGAATAGATGCCCTACAAGCCAATCGCAATATGTATTGTAAAGAATTTTCTTTTGATTTTCCAAATCATGTACATGACATTTAATTATGAATAAAGGCATTGTGTTTCATCATACGCTGTTTATTATATTTGTGATGAACCCCTTAGATTAGGGCAATGGTTTTAGGGCTATGATGAGATCATACTAGTGAGACCTAAAATCCTAAAACTCAAATCTTAAGTATTCTTAGTCGTTGGTACATTGAGTCGGGGATCAATGCTACCGGAAAGACCGGCACAGCTTATGTATGCTCGATGCAGAGGGTGATTGATCTCACAATCACTTGTGTGGAGACACTAATACAAAGATTTGGGTGCTCATTAGAGGAATGAGTTCACTGAATTGACCTACAAAGAGAAATCTTATGAAGTCTTACATGTCAAAAGATGATTCTCTTAGTGGGAGTTGTGCAACTGATCCTTTGACCTGAGATCATCATGGTATCTTGTGCACATAAATCCATGTTTTGGTTTACACTTGTTACGGGGGAACTCAGCCACCATGCCCCACGTGACCGACACGCGTCTCCTAGAAGATTACAGCTGCCCCTTGATCCAGTAACCCGACCCCGAGTCGGATATCTTCGGCCTCGCAGCCCGACCCCGAGTCGGCTGCCCCTTGATCCAGTAACCCGACCCCGAGTCGGATATCTTCGGCCTCGCAGCCCGACCCCGAGTCGGCTGCCCCCTGGATCCAGCAATCCGACCCCGAGTCGGCAATCTCTCGACAACGACAGGCTGTTCCCCTGAAGCACGCCGCGACCCTCTGCTCCACTACTCCCTACAACGGTCGTATCCGGCGCTGCTCCACGATCTCCTGTAACAGCCGTACAAAGCGGAGCTCCACTACGCCCTGTCATGGCCGTACCCAGCGCTACCCCACGACGCCCAGTAACGGCCATGTCAGTGGCAACTCCATCGTGCCACACGATGATCAACCCCCCAGAAGGACCCCCCAGCCTGGTATATATGCGGCTGGGGGGAGAAGGGGGGAGGTAAGCAAGAACTTCCAGTGCATTCTCCTACTACCTGCAATTATCTCTCCTTCTCCTCCAATCTCCTCTGACTTGATCGTCGGAGGGCCCCCACTACCCCAGTGGTGGTGCGAGGCTTGCTTGCAGGTTTTCTGGTGGAAAGTGGAGCGTAATCAACACCAACCAAGGCGACTCAGACGGAACCCCGTTCACACCGCTGTGCCAATCGTTCTCGGTTTGGACCACCAGCAACAGTTGGCGCTAGAGGAAGGGCCCGAATCTCAGAGCGATCGTAATGGCACGGCGAGGTGGTCGTGGAGCTTCCAATGCCTCCGGTCGCGGGGCTTCTCGCGCCTCTGGCCGGGAGGCCGCTGCGTCTCCAACACATTCTCAGCAACACTCCACCGTTCCACCCCCCATTCAGATGGTCGAAGCCGCTCAGTTCGACCAGTTAGCCCAGCAGGTTCGCACCCTCGCGGAGGCGGTGCAGAACCTGCAGGGTGTGATGTCTCGGGCGCCGCAGCGGGCCCAGGAGCCGCTGCTCCCTGAGCGCTCACCTGTCCTCCTTAACCCGCGCTCCTTCCTCTCCCATGGAGAGGAGCGCCGGCGCGAGGAAGATTCTCGAGCACGGTCCATTCTGCCGGGACCTTCCCATCGGAGCTGCGCGGGGTATGAGAGGCGGGCCCGGGCGCGTTCCCAGACCCCCCAGTCCTCAAGGAACCCGCGCTCCAGTCGGTCCCCCTCTCGGTGCTCCTTGTCTCCCACCCATCGGTCGCGCTCCCTGGACCGGCGGGTGGACGATCTCCACCGACAACTCCAGGTCCTGAAGGGCCACTCTAAAGATCCCTTCGCCGACTTGGAGATCTCCTCCCAACCGGCGCTTGCCTCGAGGATCCTGCGGACCCCGAATCCGCCGGGGTTTAAAATGCCGGCGATCGAGCCCTATGACGGGGCGGCGGACCCGCGGGATCACATCGAGAGTTTCAGGACCCTTATGCTCCTCCACGGAGCATCAGGTCCTCTCCTCTGCAAGGCTTTTCCGGCGACCCTCCGTGGCCCGGCAAGGGCGTGGTTCGCCGGCTTGGAGGCTAACTCGATCCAGTCCTTCGATCAGTTTACCCGCCTCTTCATCACCCATTTCGCCGTCAGTAGCCGGCGGCGACTGGTCTCCGACTCCCTCTTTGATGTCCGGCAAAATGAGGGAGAAAGCTTGCGGGATTATCTTACCCGCTTCAACAAGGCTACGCTGGAAGTCCGGAACCTGAGCCAGGAGGTGGCTCTTTCAGCCCTGAAGCGTGGCTTCCGAAAGGGCAGACTCACCTTCTCCCTGGACAAACGCCTGCCGCGGAGCTTCCCGGAGCTGTTGTCCCGGGCGAACCAGTATGCGGACGCCGAGGAGGCGGCCGCCCACCGGAGCAAGGAGGCCGCCGAGATCCCTCCAAAGCTCGGGAAGAAAAGGCGAAAAGAGGCACGCCAGGGGAGGAGCCCGACGCCTCAACGTCGGCGCAGAAGCCTGTCGCCGGCGAGGAACCACGGCGCCCCACGCCCTCGTTCTCCGCCCCGACGTTTCAACCGGTACACTCCTCTCCTGACTCCCCGGGCCCAGATCCTCATGGAAATCAAGGGGCGGGAGGACCTCCCGGTCCCGAGACAGATGAAGAAGATCCCTGGGAGGAGGCCCTCTCGGGCGTACTGTGAGTACCACCGGGACCACGGCCACGACACCGAAGACTGCTTCCAGCTTCGGGACGAGATCGAGGCTCTCATCCGCCGAGGGCGTCTCGGTCGATATGTGAACGACCGACGTCCCCCCGCAGACTCGCGTCCGGCCGACCCGGCCCCTCCGGAGCCTCGGGAGCAGAATCGACCCGTCGCGGGCGTGATCCATACTATCACTGGGGGCTGCCCCCGGCCCGAGAGGAACGCGGGGGGCTCGACTGAAGCATCAGGGGCAGCCGTCGCAAAGAGGCAGAAGGTCGGTAATGTAATCACTTTTTGTGATGAAGATGTAAAGGGGGTTCAGACCCCCCACGATGACGCCATGGTGATCTCCCTCACTATGGCAAACTATGATGTAAGGCGTGTTCTTGTGGATAGTGGAAGCTCAGCTGATATTTTGTTTTACGAGGCCTTCCAAAAGATGAGCTTGTCCAGACAATTGTTGCACAAAACATCCACCCCCCTCATAGGATTCACTGGAGACGCTGTCTTGGCCGAAGGTGTCGTTGAGCTGCCTGTGACTGCGGGCGTTGCACCCGCAGAAGCCACGGTGCGGCTCGGATTCTTGGTCGTCCGTGTTCCCTCGGCCTACAACGCTATCCTCGGACGATCCGGACTGAACGCCCTTCGCGCGGTGGTCTCAACGTACCACTTGCTCATGCGGTTCCCCACGGCGGCCGGGATTGGAGAGGTCCGAGGTGACCAACCGACCGCAAGGCAATGTTTCCTAGCAACTCTCAAAGGGAAGAAGCCCGTAGAAGCCTTAAGCGTCGAGTCCCTCGACGCCAGAGACGAGGTGGCCTTGCGGCACGGGGAGCCGGCCGAAGGTGTGATCGAAGTTCCCCTCGAGGAAGGTCGCCCGGACCGGACGGTCCGGGTCGGCACCAATCTCGACCCGGGAGCTCGGGCTCGGTTGGTGGAATTCCTCCGAGCCAACGCCGATGTATTTGCCTGGTCGGCGGCCGATGTACCTGGGATCGACCCGGAGGTCATTTCTCACGCCCTCAACGTCGACCCAACCCACCGACCAGTAAAGCAGAAGAAGAGACACTGTGCCCCGGATCGGATCCGAGTGGTCGACCAGGAGGTAGACAAGCTCTTGGAGGCAGGATTCATAAGGGAGGTCAGCTACCCCGAATGGCTGGCAAATGTCGTACTTGTCCGGAAGGCGAGCGGAAAGTGGAGGATGTGCGTCGACTACACCAACCTGAACAAGGCATGCCCCAAGGATAGCTTTTCGCTTCCGCGGATAGACCAACTGGTCGACGCGACTTCCGGATATCAGCTGCTGTCTTTCATGGACGCCTTCTCCGGCTACAACCAGATAATGATGGCTCCACAGGACGAGGAGAAAACTGCCTTTATAACAGACCGGGGGCTGTACTGTTACAAGGTAATGCCCTTCGGTCTGAAGAATGCTGGCGCCACTTACCAGCGCCTCGTCAACAAAATCTTCAAAGAGCAAATCGGCCGGAACATGGAGGTGTACGTGGACGATATGCTGGTGAAGAGCCGCCATGCAGACCAGCACATCGCGGATCTGGAGGAGACTTTCGCCACCTTGCGGAAGTTTTGCATGAAGCTGAACCCAGCGAAGTGCGCCTTTGGCGCTTCGGCCGGGAGGTTCCTCGGTTTCATTGTCAACCAGCGGGGGATCGAAGCCAACCCGGACAAAATCAAGGCCATCCAAGATATGTCCCCTCCGACCAAAGTGAAGGAGGTTCAGGAGCTCGCTGGGAGGGTCGCCGCGCTCGGACGATTTGTGGCAAAATCGGCCGAACGCTGCCAACCTTTCTTCAAGGTGTTGAAACGCCCGAAAGACTTCCTCTGGACGGCCGAATGTCAAGCAGCATTCGACCAGCTCAAGGAATACTTGGCGTCTCCTCCCCTGCTGTCCAAGCCGCAAGAAGGGGAGATGCTCTACCTCTATCTGGCGGTCTCCCCAACCGCAGTCAGTGCGGTACTGGTTCGGGAAGAGGCAAAGCTCCAGAAGCCTGTGTACTACATCAGCCGGGTCCTACGGGATGCCGAGACGCGGTATACGAAGGCTGAAAAGATCGCCTTCGCGCTGCTGACCGCGACCAGGAGGCTTCGCCCCTATTTTCAGGCCCATTCTGTCACCCTCTTGACCGATCAACCGCTGCGGCAGATCCTCAGCAATCCTGAGAATGCGGGACGGCTGGTGAAGTGGGCAGTAGAACTTGGTGAGTTCGACATCCGCTACCAGCCCCGACCCGCCATCAAGGCCCAGGCGCTCGCGGATTTCCTCGCTGAGTGCACGGTGCAGGAGGCGGAACCTAGGTCGCCGGAAACACCTAGCCTCGACCTCCCGATTTGGACGCTTCACATCGATGGGTCGTCGAACCCCGAAGGTGGAGGGGCCGGGCTGGTCCTCACCAGTCCTGATGGAGTGATAGCCGAGTATGCCTTGAGGTTCGGATTTTCAGTGACCAACAACGAGGCGGAGTATGAGGCCCTAGTCACGGGACTCAAACTCACCAAGGAGCTCGGCATCCGGCGCCTGAAGGTCTTCACCGACTCCCAGCTGGTGGTCGGGCAGGTCCGTGGGGAGTTCGAAGCCCGGAACCCGACCATGCAGAATTACGTCCGGAAGGTGCAAGCACTCATTCCCGACCTCGGCAGTGTCGACATCCAGCAGGTCCCAAGAAGTGAAAATGCCAGGGCCGACAGGCTGTCCCGCTTAGTGAGCGCAGACGCGCACAACTTGTCGAGGGCGATCTACCTGGAGACCCTGGATGCCCCGAGCATCGGCGAGGCTGGAGCGGTGATGGCGATTGATCCGGAGCCGTCTTGGATGGACCCGCTTGTCGCCTACCTCGCCG
Organism: Phoenix dactylifera; assembly: GCF_009389715.1. NCBI lineage: Eukaryota > Viridiplantae > Streptophyta > Magnoliopsida > Arecales > Arecaceae > Phoenix > Phoenix dactylifera. The sequence continues at coordinate 5,711 of NW_024067818.1, read as the reverse complement.
AAGGGATCCTCCCTGAAGACGAAGATCAAGCCCGGCGACTTGTTATGAAGTCCGCCCACTACGTACTCCATGAAGGGAGGCTGTATCGGACCTCGTTCACCGCCCCCCTCTTAAAGTGCCTCCGCCCCTCGGAAGCGGCCTACGTCCTCGGCGAAGTCCACGAAGGCGTTTGCGGATCACACTTGGGGGCTAGGTCCTTGGCGCACAAGATCATGAGGCAAGGCTATTATTGGCCTACCTTGTTGGAGGACTCAAAGGATCATGTACGGAAATGCGACGCCTGCCAGCGCCACGCCAACGTCCAGAGAGTCCCTTCTGTCCCCTTGGCACCAATCACTGCACCCTGGCCCTTCGCCCAGTGGGGAATGGATATCCTCGGACCATTCCCCGTCGCTTCAGCTCAGCGGAAATTTTTGATTGTTGCAATCGACTACTTCACCAAGTGGGTGGAGGCAGAGCCGCTGGCCACTATCACGGAGGCGCAAGTCCGGAAGTTCGTGAAGAAGAACATCATTGTCCGATTTGGGGTACCTCGGGTCCTCATCTCGGATAATGGCCGACAGTTCGACAACAAGCATTTCCGTGACTTCTGCGAGGAGTTCGGGATCGAGCATCGGTTCACATCTGTGTCGCATCCCCAAACCAACGGCGAGGCCGAGGTCACAAATCGGACAATCCTCCAAGGAATCAAAGCGCGAATCGGTCGGACGGGGCAAGCTTGGGTCGAAGAACTCGAGAATGTCCTTTGGGCGTATCGGACCACGCATCGGACCCCTACCGGGGAGACGCCTTTCAGCCTAACCTATGGCACGGAAGCCGTTGTCCCCGTGGAGCTCGGACTCCCCTCACCTCGGGTGGCCGCGCACCGACCCGAGGCCAATTCGGAACAACTCCGAGGGAACCTGGATCTCTTGGAAGAAGCGAGGGAAATGGCGCAGGTTCGGATGGCGATGTATCAGCGGAGGGTGGCCCGATATTACAACTCTAAGGTCCGACCGAAGCTTTTCAGAATCGGAGATCTGGTGCTAAGGCGAGCTAAAGCATCTCAACCTGCGGAAGGTGGGAAGCTAGCGCCAAATTGGGAAGGCCCGTATAGGGTTCGCTGGGTAAACCGACCTGGCTCCTACCAGTTGGAGGCCCTAGATGGTCGAGAAATTCTAAGGAGCTGGAATTCCGCTAACCTGCGGATGTATTACCAGTAGAACGACAATGCCAGAAAGACAGTTCAAAAATGTATAACACTTTTCATTTCAATAATTTCTGGTTACAACGGCGTGCTCGTGTGATTACAAGGAATTCCCAGAGGGGAATTAGGGTGTAAAGAAAGTAAAGAAGAGGTGGAGACTCCGAGGAGCTGAAGATCTGGGATCCCGAAACCTCCATCTGAAGCGGTTGCAATCCCGCCGGAAGTGGGTGCTTCCAACCGGAGGCGCCATCGGCGTCTCACGAAAGAGACGAAGAGCCGGCGCGGATGAAGAAGAAGTGGACGAAGGAGAAGTCCACACTGCCTCCAACCGGAGGCGCCATCCACGCCCCACGAAAAGGACGAGGAGCCGCCGCAGACGAAGCTCCCGCTGCCTCCAGGAGAACGCCACCTCCAAGGGATATTCCGGTCCTCCCCAGTGCTAGGGGAGAGAAGGAATACAAGGGAGAAGAGCATATGGAGGCGCGGTCCCGGATCAAGCACCTGGTGCGGAGCTCAATCGGGAGGCCGAACTTCAAGGAGGGGGGACGTGATCCCGGATGAAACGCCTAGAGCGGAGTTCCGCCGGGGAGAACCTCCTTGTTGATCCCAGATGAAACGGCTAGTTGGCGGAAGTCGCGAAGGGCGCGCCTCCCGTTCCTTCGGCAGGGGTCTCTCAACCATGCGCCGGAGAGGAGGCCCACGATCCATGGCAACCTGAACAGCTCCAGCTTGGCAGGCTCCGTTGCACCTGCACCTATATTTATAGCCAAACTGCGGCCCCCCGGTCGTTCCGATACGGGTGGCTCCAATAAATGCGGGCGCATTGAATCCGGAGCCGATCCGGCTCTCAAGGCGTATCTTCCCGCGATTTCCTAAGCGTCATTCTCCTTAATCGCATTTTTTGTGCAGGCCACCCCTAGGTCCACGTATCTCCGCTCGCGCCCCAGGCCGCATCCGCCTCGAAGAACGCGCGTATCGCGGCCGCTTAACTGACACTCCTCGCAAGCAGCAACTGGCGATCCGATTTTCCAGGTAACCCCTTAATTAGCACTTAATGCCCATCTGGTGTTCCCCAGGCGACGCTTGGAGAGGAGGAGAAATACAATCGCAGCTGGCCATGGAGAAATCCCGTCGGGCGGCAAGCGACAGGCGCACGACCAGCGAGCGGAATTTCCCGAGGCTCGGCCCTCGGATGCCAGGCTAACCCGATGATCATCCCGGGAGCAGACTAGCCTGAAGCCCCGACCGGTCGCCTCGGCTTGCGCCAGCCTTGGCCGACCAACGAGCGGAATTTTCCGAGGCTCGGCCCTCGGATGCCAGGCTAACCCGATGATCATCCCGGGAGCAGACTAGCCTGAAGCCCCGACCGGTCGCCTCGGCTTGCGCCAGCCTTGGCCGACCAACGAGCGGAATTTTCCGAGGCTCGGCCCTTGGATGCCAGGCTAACCCGATGATCATCCCGGGAGCAGACTAGCCTGAAGCCCCGACCGGTCGCCTCGGCTTGCGCCAGCCTTGGCCGACCAATGAGCGGAATTTCCCGAGGCTCGGCCCTTGGATGCCAGGCTAACCCGATGATCATCCCGGGAGCAGACTAGCCTGAAGCCCCGACCGGTCGCCTCGGCTTGCGCCAGCCTTGGCCGACCAACGAGCGGAATTTCTCGAGGCTCGACCCTTGGATGCAAGGCTAACCCGATGATCATCCTGGGAGCAGACTAGCCTGAAGCCCCGACCGGTCGCTTCGGCTTGCGCCAGCCTTGGCCGACCAACGAGCGGAATCTCCCGAGGCTCGGCCCTCGGATGCCAGGCTAACCCGATGATCATCTCGGGAGCAGACTAGCCTGAAGCCCCGACCGGTCGCCTCGGCTTGCACCAGCCTTGGCCGACCAACGAGCGGAATTTCCTGAGGCCTAACCCTCGGATGCCTGGCTTAGCGCCGGAAGAATTTCCTGAGGCCTAACCCTCGGATGCCTGGCTTAGCGCCGGAAGAATTTTCTGAGGCCTAACCCTCGGATGCCTGGCTTAGCGCCGGAAGAATTTCCTGAGGCCTAACCCTCGGATGCCTGGCTTAGCGCCGGAAGGATTTCCTGAGGCCTAACCCTCGGATGCCTGGCTTAGCGCCGGAAGGATTTCCTGAGGCCTAACCCTCGGATGCCTGGCTTAGCGCCGGAAGGATTTCCTGAGGCCTAACCCTCGGATGCCTGGCTTAGCGCCGGAAGGATTTCCTGAGGCCTAACCCTCGGATGCCTGGCTTAGCGCCGGAAGGATTTCCTGAGGCCTAACCCTCGGATGCCTGGCTTAGCGCCGGAAGGATTTCCTGAGGCCTAACCCTCGGATGCCTGGCTTAGCGCCGGAAGGATTTCCTGAGGCCTAACCCTCGGATGCCTGGCTTAGCGCCGCGCCGGAAGGATTTCCTGAGGCCTGACCCTCGGATGCCTGGCTCAGCGCCGGAAGGATTTCCTGAGGCCTGACCCTCGGATGCCTGGCCTAGCGCCGGAAGAATTTCCTGAGGCCTGACCCTCGGATGCCTGGCCTAGCGCCGGAGGAATTTCCTGAGGCCTGACCCTCGGATGCCTGGCCTAGCGCCGGAGGAATTTCCTGAGGCCTGACCCTCGGATGCCTGGCCTAGCGCCGGAGGAATTTCCTGAGGCCTGACCCTCGGATGCCTGGCCTAGCGCCGGAGGAATTTCCTGAGGCCTGACCCTCGGATGCCTGGCCTAGCGCCGGAGGAATTTCCTGAGGCCTAACCCTCGGATGCCTGGCCTAGCGCCAGAAGAATTTCAAGAGTCGGGAGTCAGCGAGACGCTACCAAGAGTTAAAAAGAAGAAGGACGAAAGTGAAATGAAGAAACTCTATTTGCATTAACTTTCATTGTTTCAGGGCTGAGACCCATACAACTTGGCAAAACGCCAACACACAAAGAAAAGAACAAAATACAGAAGGTCAGCTTGGAGGAACCCCCGGGTCGAGAACGTCGGGCACGTCCGTAGGGGGTAGGGAGACGGTTGGAGAAGCAGCAGGCAATGGCGCCGGAAGGGAGTCGAGAAGGGAGATCCCACTCAGGTCAATTTCGGGGTACTTAGCCGACACCCTTGCCAGGCCTTCCTCGAAGCCTAAGACAAAGGAGTCGGACCCCGCGTCCGACATATCACGGACGAACTCGTCGGACTGACGATAGGCCTGTACCGCCTCCGACATATCACGGGTGAACTCGGCGGACTGACGATAAGCCTGTACCGCCTGACGCCCGATCTCCGCACTCTTCTCGGCCAGCGTCGCCTCTGCCCGCTCCATAATCTGAGCCTTCGCCTCCAAGACCTTCGCCACAATCCGGTCATCCGCCTCGGAGGAGACCCTCAGCAGATCAGCCTGAGCCTCCTTGTGCTTCGCCTCGGCAGCAATGCGAGCAGCCTCAGCCTCCTCCAGGCGCGAATGAAGCTCCTGGTCGCTCGCGCGGAACTTCTCCAAGGCCGACTCCAATTCGCCCAGCTTGGCTTCAAGAGACCGGGTTCGGTTGCGGGCGTTGTCGGCTGACCGCTGGGCCTTCTCCCACCTCTCCCGGTAGTCGGCAGCCTTCCGGGACTGCTTTTCGGCCCGCTCCTCCGCCTTCTTGATCTCGCCCTCGAGACCTGAGGCAACCTTGAGTTGCTCCCGAGCCTCCAACAGTTGCTTCTCGAGGGTGGCGAAGCCGAGTGCCCGCTCTTCGGCCACCTGGAGCCTCGTCTCGAGGTCCCTGGTCGTCCTCCCCGCCGCAGCCTGACCTCCCTCTTCTATTGCCTTCAGTTGGCTCTCGGCCCTCGCCAGAAGCCTCGCCTGTTCCTCGTAGCACTCCTCCAGGCGGATCATGTACTGGGCGAGCTAAGAGATAGGAAAAACGAGGGCGTCAGGCGGGGATCAACAGAGCCTATAAATGATGAAAGCGACCGAAAGAACACTCACCGACATGAGACAGACGCAGCTGGCAGCCCCAACGTCAGGGACCCTCATCTCCCGGACCTGCCTGCGGTCCTTCTCCAGCAGTACCGTCTCGATGAGGTTTCGGGCCCCGGCGAAAGTGAAGGCCGACCCCGACTTCTCCCCGGAGTCGGACGGTGGTTCCGCAGCCTTACCCTTACCCATCGCTTGGGGAAGAGTCATGCTGACCACGCTCGGGGCGGGGACCGCCCCTGGAATTGACAGGGTCCCGCTCGGCCGGGGCCTCGGCGCGTCCCTCCTCGTATCATCCGGAGCCGACCGAGTCGAAGGCTGGGCTGGGGACCGATCACGTCCGACCCGTCCATCTTGGGCGCGCCCGGGTGATGCCTCCGGAGAAACGGTAGTCTCGGCATCGGAGGGCTGATACAGCGTCAACTCCCGGTCCGCGCCCGCGGCGTCCCCCTGATCGGTGGGTCCGGACCCGTCTGTCGGCGTCGGAGTCGCCTGCCGGCGGGACTTCTTCGCCGGTGGAGCCCCGCTCGGAGGAGCTCGTTTCTTCCTCCGGACTGCTTCCAGTAGGGACGTCCTACCAACAGCCGTTGCCTTGTCCGAC